>NC_135783.1:9906446-10207279 GCF_051106095.1 Pogona vitticeps | reverse complement strand
TCTAAACGCTGCCTCCAGTCTTTAATCTTTGTATCACAGTTTGTTACAGGTCCGTCAGGTGAGAAATATAATCAGTATAATCTTGCTCCTCTCTTCTAGAAAGGGGCAGGAGAGGCTGCAAGCAACAGCGTGGGTTTTTTTTTTTTTTTAAGTCGTAGACCAGCCCATCCAAACACTGTGAACCTGCCTGGAGCACAAACAAGAATCTGTAATTTTAACAGAATCGGCTACATTACGAGATAGCCTGTCTGCCTTTAGAGAGAGAGAGACAGAAGCCCATCAAGGGCAATAAAATTAAATTAAGAGCAAGGTCACTCTTCTGCTGCTCATATTTTTCAGGGGCAAGAATTTACCTCCCAGGAGAACACAAAACTAGTTAAAAGAGTGGCACAGAAAAGTGTTTCCTCCAGTTAAAGGACAGCAAATTAAGACTGTTTCCCTCCCTCTTCTTTGCTGGCTAAGCTTGAAAATGAGCTGCTTTCAAGGTGTGATGGAGAGCAGTGGTAGGAACCTCAAGGACCGCGGCCGTGGCCGTGGCTAAGTGGTTCCTTCTTAATGCCTGTTCTCGATCACACGCCGGGCACACGAGTACTTGATGGTCTTACTATTTAGAGCTTGGGTTTAGTTTCATGGTGCAAAGTGGCAAGACGGCCTCTTTTTTTTTAATTCAATGAAGAGTAATACTTGGCCTACGGACATACGTGCACGCCCTGAAGTTTGCTAGTATGGCGTCGGCTGGGGTACAGTCCAGCGAAACCACCCAGTAAAGGCTGATGTCCCCAGTTTCACAGGGTCAGTAAATCCACTCCACGTCTTGTTTCTGAACTTTGCAAGAGTTATCCAGAGCACTCCACCCAATCCCCAAAAATGGGAACAACTATATGCCTAGAACTTTTAAAGTTTGGACTAAAACCCAGAGAGCTTTCATCACCCCTGTGAGATCAGTCACCAGCCCCCCATCATGACCCCAAACTGACAAAACCTATTGGCTTTTGACTTTAAATTACTGCGTTCTAGGTCCTGCGGCACGTTGCTCTTATTTTCTCTTGCCTTTTCTGTCCTTCCTTTGTTAATTTATACTCTTGGATCACAGAGGGCTAGAGCCTTAAAGAACCCTTGCAGTTGTATCCTGTTTTAAGCAGTAGGAAATTAATTTTTATTTATTTATTTATTTGATTTTTACCCCGCCCCTCTAGACAACGTCTACTCGTCTAAATACGTCTAAATACGGCCGTTTGCTCCAGCGGGTATGGAGGAGGGCTGCAGCACACAAACTTTTGTGACATTGGGAAGCTGGGGATCCTGTTTTGGGCTCGCAAGGCGGGAAAGTCCTGAGTTGATCAGCAACCGCATTTTGAATAAAAAGAACCTGTACCCGAACTGGTGGATAGCTGAGTGGTTTAAGTCTCTGGCTGTGAAGCCAGAAGTTGGGAGTTCAATTCTCCACTGTGCTTCCTTGTTAGGGGCTGGACTTGATGACCCATAGGGTCCCTTCCAGCTCTGCAGTTCTAAGATTATTGATTGATGGATTGATTTGATTTGAATTCTATAGTGCTCCATTAATGCAATAGGCTGTTCTGAGTGGCTTACAATAAATAAGATACTTACTATTAAGCTACTAATACATGCTAAGAGTTGTTGTTGTTGTTGTTGTTGTTGTTGTTGTTGTTGTTGTTGTTGTTGTTGTTGTTGTTGTTATTATAATATGCAGGGGTGAATTAAATTAAGCACATACTAGGTAATAGGTAAAGGTAAAGGTAAAGGTTCCCCTTGACATATTCGCGAAGGCTTTCACGGCTGGGATCTAATGGTTGTTGTGGGTTTTTCGGGCTCTCTGGCCGTGTTCTGAAGGTTGTTCTTCCTAACGTTTCGCCAGTCTCTGTGGCCAACATCTTCAGAGGACAGCACTCTGTGTTCTGGTGTAGTTGGTTTAGGAGTGGAGTATTTATGGCTGTGAGGTGGGCTTTTGTCTTTTTCTGTAGATGGGTGATTAGTGTGTCTTCTTGTGGGTGTATTGTTGTGATAAGAAGGAGAGATTATCTGTCACTGTGGTTGATGGGTTGATTGATGGGTTGAGAGAGCAGTGTTTAGGATTGGCATGCTTACCTTTCCTAGTTGTGAGTTGGCAGCCATACAGCTGGCACACTGCATATGCTTCTGGCTGTTTGTGGGGCTTCCGATGCTGCACAGTCTTTTTGGTTAAACCCTCCCAACACAGAACTCTCCTCTGGAAAGCCTCCCAGAGTAGCGATTCTCCTTTAAAACAAAACACCCTTCACATTCTGTTTCGCACACACAAACTTGGTAATACAGTATAAGAAACTTCTAGTATTCGTTCTGGTCTCATGTTGGAAGGGAAGGCTAGTGGGACCTGGTATGCCCCAGGGGCAGGAAGACTGGCTGGTGGACCCCTGGGAGCCGATCCACTCTTTAGGGACGAGGGAGAAGCCTGGTTCTTTCTTTGGGGAATGTGTGGAGGAGAAGGCTGGCCTTGGCTCTTGAGAAGACTGCAGAGGGGGGAAGTCCCCCGGGGCCTTCTGCTTTCCCAAGGGTCCCTTGGTTACAGACTTAGAGAAACACCCTAATCCTGTGGGTCTCTTAATGAAAATGGAAGGGGTGGGGAGGAAATAGCAAACATTGAATGAGGAGAGAGAAGAGAAGAATGAAAAGCTAACCACAGATGGTAGACAGTGAGTGGATCCATGGGAGGATATGAGAGAGAAGAACACACTGCATTGGTTGGTTGGTTGGTTGGTTGGTTGGTTGGTTGGTTGGTTGGTTGGTTGGTTGGTTGGTTGGTTGGTTGGTTGGTTGGTTGGTTGGTTGGTTGGTTGGTTGGTTGGTTGGTTGGTTGGTTGGTTGATTGATTGATTGATTGATTGATTGATTGATTGATTGGACTTGTATCCCATCTCTCTAGTGACATACCACTACTCTGTGAGGTTTACAGAAGAATGTGTAAGACAATGTTAAACGCAAAAAAATGCTTATGCTGAAAATAGCAGTAACAAAATAGGAAGTCAAGCATTGTAAACATAAATTAATAACATATGCCTTTATTAATGTTTGGATTTTTAAAATGTTGATGTATCAATTTTAATTTGTTGATGCATTTAATTATGTTTAATTCTTTTTTAATTTAGTTATTAAAAATGTATACAAAAAAAAAACAAATTTACAAAACATGACCACTGGAAACCAACTTCAAAATAAATAAAAACACATTATCAGCCCTGTGCTATCTGCCCTCCACCGGGGAAGAGTTTCATTTTTTTATCTTTGTATTTTGTACTGCCACACATCTCTCTAAAAATACATGGATTCTTCTCCCAGTGTATACTCCTTCCCTTTCTCAAACACATATGCCAAAAAGAACTTTGGATTCTTAAAGAGATCCTTTTCTGTTTTGCAGCCTGATTAGTCCTGCCTTGTACCATAGAGTTGGTCTTCAAAATTGAAAAGCAGGTGCAGATTCCTAAACTTTATGGGGTTTTTTTGTAGTGTTTTGTAGAACATTAAATAAGTTACTTAGCCTGGCTTTGGATGTGGTTGGATGGATACAGAACGGCAGGGCAATGCTCAGTAAACTCCAAGTGATGGAGGGAGACTGAGTAATACTTGTGACCCTTCCAATCTCCTAAACTTAAGTGAACCCTTTGTCTTTTCTTGGGCTCTTATGGGTCTACTCTCCTTCCTCAGTGACCTCTGTGTCTTCATCTTCTCTTCTTTTCTACTATAGTGGTGCCTCACTTGATGAGGATAATCCATTCCAGCAAAATCGCCATTAAGCGATATCCTCGTCAAGCGAAATAAAAAATCCCATTGAAATGCATTGAAAACCCATTCATTGCGTTCCAATTGGCTGAATAACTCACTGTCCAGCGGGCGGCCATTTTCTGTCTTGCAAAAAAGCCTTCCTAAACACAGCGGGGAGCCATTTTGTACACCCAGTGGCCATTTGGAAACCTGTCGAGCAGCTGTTTTTGATTGTCATAATGCGAAGAATCGGTTCCCAAAGCAGGGAACCGATCATCGCAAAGCGAAAAAACCCCAAACATCGTTTTACGATTGCAAAAACTTCATCGTGAAGCGGATTCGTCATCAAGCGGGATAAGCGTTAAGCGGGCTACCACTGTATTAGTTTTAGTTCAGTTTCAGATTCAGCAAGCTTGTGCAATGAGGGCAGTACAGTGAAAGGTTATGTACACGTCTGTACACGTCTGTTTGGAAGTCAAGCTATTTTCTAGCTAGAGGAAAGGAAGCTAGTGCAGAGGTTCCTTCTTGCAGCCTGAGAGATCAGCTTCTCCTGGAAAAGAAAAGCATGCAATGTGCCAGATTCACCAGAGATGGGGCTTGAGCCACAGAATGCTCTGTCCAGTCAATCTGTCCAGTGACTCAGCTCATTTTTTTTCCCCCAGTAACTTCGATTCAGTGGCAATTGGATCCCACTTCACCCCTCCAACAGCTTGTTTTTAATAGACACTCAGACTCGGGACAGCAGCTTGTTTTTAATAGACACTCAGATTTGGGGCTTGGGGCCAAAGACTTTGCCAACATCCCTGTGAATCGTGAGTTTGCAGAACTGGCCATAGTGCAGGGGTGGACAATTAATAGGGGGCCACATGAAAAATCTGAACTGTGTTCAGGGGCCGAACCAACTTTACTTAAAAATAAAATGAAACAGTGATGTTATGATTGCTTTTATTTTAAACTTGTTAATCTTCACAAATACCAAAGAGGGTTTTTTTTTTGCGGTATGTTACAGATAAGCAACTGATCAACTTTACAGAAAAAGCTATAAATGGTGTTGATGTTCAAAACTGTCCGCGGGTCGGATAGGAGCGGCTCGCGGGCCGTATGTGGCCCTCGGACTGCACTTTGCCCAGGTCTGCTATACAGTGGGGTCTCTACTTAAGAACTTAATCCGTATTGGAAGGTGGTTCTCAAGTTGAAAAGTTCTTATGTTGAATCTGCATTTCCCATAGGAATGCACTGAAAACCATTTAATCCGTATCTGCTCTTTTCCGTCCATAGAAACTACAGTGGAACCTCTACTTAAGAACTTAATTCATTTTGGAATGGTGTTCTTAAGTTGAAAAGTTCTTAAGTTGAAGGAAAATTTCCCATAGGAATGGACTGAAAATCAATTAATCCGTTCTGGCTGTTTTTTTGTTATGTAGAGGTGCATTCGTACCTTGAAGCATTAGTTCCTATAGGAACTAATGCAAAGCTGGTTAATACGTACTCTACCACTAGGGGGAGAATATTTTTTATAACCTAAGATGACCTAAGGTTAAAAAAAGAGCAGGAAAGGTTTTTTTCCCCCCTATTCTTATCTTGGATTTCTGTTCTCAAGTAGAAGCAAAATTTAGCAAATGGAGCTGTTCTTAAGTTGGATTGTTCTTAAGTAGGGACGTTCTTAAGTAGAGACCCCACTGTAGTGGGTCTTTTCAGGATGGTGTGAGGCTTTCTGTGGTGTTGGTGATGGGGGTTTCTCTCCAAAAACTTTCAGCAGTCATTATTCAAGTACAGGAAACTACTTCTCTCCTGGAGGAAGGAGAAAAAAAAAGAGAGAGTCATAAATGAATATGTTGTGCACTTGGTATTGGTGAAACTTTTGCACCCCCGTTCTTTCCCATCCCTGTGGCTTTTTATGAACCCGTTGCAGAGTTAGCTGTTGAAAGATGGGATCTGTCGTGCCTGCGTATGTGAGTGTGTTTAATAAGGAGGAGAAGGGGTCCCACAAGCAGCGTGAAGACAGATAAAAGACATATTGTGCTTTATGATGTCTGGATGCCCACCTGGAGAGAAGAGAACATAGGAGCAAAACAGAGTAAAATCCTGTTCTGTTCTGAAATGAGATGTGGGCACAGGAAGGCAGAGCATTCAACTTAGAAAAAAAGGGGTAGTAGCTGTTAATAGCCCCTAGATGTACATATTTTATCAGAAGGTGCCATTTGGCTTAATAAAATGCAGATCTCAGAGTGTCCTTAAGCCACCATTTTCCTCTGGCTTAATTAGAAAGGTTATACTTTTCAGAGGACGAAAACATCATTCATTTCTCCGTTCGTGTCTTCCAGGTTTATCTTGCTGATTATGGACTCGCCTACAGATATTGTCCCAATGGGAACCACAAAGAATATCAAGAAAATCCTAAAAAGGGCCATAATGGGACAATCGAGTTTACCAGCTTAGATGCCCACAAGGGAGTCGGTAGGTGGTTTTTTTTTTTTTTCCTTTCCTCCCCCATTTTCTTCCTTCCAACACCTTCAGTCCTTTCCGGAAAAAGATGAGCCATCAAGCTTCGTGAAGCATATAAGGGTAGCGGTGGATTTGGGTGTAGCTTCCTGAGCCTGTATCTCTCGATCTCTTGATCCAGCAAGGGTGGATGTCGGTGATCTGTGCTGTGGCAAAAGCAGTGTGTGGATTTTTTTGGGGGGGGTCTTTTTCTTAGAAACTAGGGGGAATTGTATTTTCTTCCAAATGGAGTCATTTCCTAGGTGCTGGAATGCTGGGCATGATGAAGCTTGAGCCAGCAGCTCTTTGAATAGGGAATCAATGGCCTGCTGATCAGAAGGGGGAAACACAACTAATTTGCCTTGGCGATTCCGAGCCACCGAGCTGTAAGAGCTTCGTGGTCCTGGAGAACCAGCCGGAGGTCGCTGTGCGCTCTGTCACATAGCTTGGGAAAGGTCTGTGGTGGACTACGTGTCCCAGGATCCCCCAGTCAGCAGGGCCATTGGCTGTGCATCAGTGGGCGCCCTCCAAATGTACTGAATTCCAAATCCCATCATCCCCTGTCAGTATTTTATTTTATTTATTTATTTATTTGATTTATACCCCGCCCATCTGGTCTAAAAGACCACTCTAGGCGGCTTCCAATATAGTAAAAACAGTGAAATAATACAAAAAACACAAACAATTACATAAATCATGTTGTAATAAACAGAATACAACAATAGAATAGAAAATACATAAGGAGAGAATAAACAGAAACGTCAGATATTAACTGGAGGGAAGGCCTGAATGTATAGCCATGTTTTTAATTGACTTTTAAAAGTGCCCAAAGTGGGGGCCGCGCGGCTCTCAGGAGGGAGATTGTTCCAGAGGCGAGGAGCCACCGCCGAGAAGGCCCGGTTTCGTGTCCTTTCGTTCTGGGCCTCCCTCGTCGTTAGGCTTGTCAGCCTCACCTGGCTCGTGTGGGTGATCCGAGTAGATCTAGGTGGAAGCAGGCGTTCTGTCAAGTATAACCACTGGTGTTGTAATCGAACACTTGTAGAGGGAAGTGGGTTGGTGAAAGTGCTGTCTCTTTCATAGGATCGTAACTTCTCTCTCTGTGTCCAGCCTGCTTCGTCTACAGCAGATGTTTGCTGTTCTTTTTAGCAGCTGACCGGGAGGAGCAGTGTGCTGATCATTGGCCAGCCTTTGCTTCCTACCTCATTCTCTTTTTTAATTAAAGGAAGGGGGAATAGTGTGGCAGTTTTCAATCTTAATTGGTTAGTTCCATCTTTATTTTAAAATAAGCTTCTGAATAACTAAAATGACCTCCCAACTAACTGAGCATTTTTTTTTTGTTGAGGAAAAAAAGAGACTGTTTTTAATAGGCCAAGAATACAAGTGGCAAGATCCATCTTAACAGGCATATATCCTTCTCTGTGACCCATCTTTTAAGACTTCATCACAACACAACTCTTTTTGGTTGATTCTGGCCCCTTCTAAGGCAAGGGGCAGTGCTTCTATAATACTTGTTAGTTTTTTTTATGGGGCTATTTGTTTACTTAGATATCTGTTGCTGGACCATGCAAACACAATTTTGCAAAATGAGGCTCTTCTTATTCGCAGTTATATAACAGACCACACGAGCAATTATAGCAATAACAGCTTGTACCTAGAACAAGTCAACAAGGGCATTAGCAGTCTTAAGTGGCAACAGCAGCTCCAGCCTCTTCAGCTCTCCTGCTCTTTCCGATTCGGATTTCTTACTCACAGCCTTGCTCTTTCTTAGTCCCACCCATTTGGACTGAACCAATATTTCATAGAGGTTACATTTTTACTTCAGACCCATATGATTTAAATCATTGAGATTTCTTGTCTAAGAATAAATAGGGTTTTGCATTGTTCCTGGAATGGATTATCAACTTGGCAAACAACTGAAAATGTAATTCTGCCTTCTGAACATACATACACGGAGTGAAACTCAAGAGTCCTATGAGATTGTCATCTCAATACTCCCACTTGTATTGAGAAGCAGGGAGATGAGTACAGTTGTATTGAGAAGCAGGGAGATGAGTACAGTTGTGATGGTAGATGAAGTAAACCATAAAGCTCCATACAAATAATAATAATACCAACATTATCCTTAACAGCAAATGCTTCTAGAGGTAAATATATTTATTTATTTATTTATTTATTTATTTGATTTTTACCCCGCCCCTCTAGACCATGTCTACTCGTATATACCGTACATCTCAGGAGAATAGAGAGAAATGGCCTTTCTGGCTGGTGAACTGAATTTAACATCTCTGCTAATCCATTGACACTCTTATATAGAGCAGGGGTTTTAAATACAATATTTGGGAAACTTTAGATGCTGAGGCAGAGAATTGAACTTGGTCAAGGGGAAGTCTCTTGGGCCGAATTCTTAGTCTCACTGCCTTGGGAGGGGTTGTGTGTCTTTTAGAAGAATGTTATGACTTTTTAATCAGAGAATTGATAAGCAGGGTAACTAACAGAGGTGTTACAAAGGGAGGTGCTTGAAAAACAACTGGGAATGATATCCTAACTCTAACCTATATCCAAACTCTAGAAACCAAATAGTGCCTGATTAAGAGGTTCCATCATGAATTTGACCCAACACCGGGAGGCAGTGGAAGACAGGAGGGCCTGTCGTGCTCTGGTCCATGAGGTCACGAACAGTCGGACATGACTTAACGACTAGACGACAACGACAAGAGGTTCAGGAGGGAAGAATACATTTTTACACTCAGTAGAACTCACAGTGGCACGTGGGCACATCTTCAGATTTGATCAGGGCTTTTTCTCCAACCAAAGTTAAGGTTGGACACACTTTATTGGTATAATCCAGATCAGTAAGGGATTGCAACCTCTTCTCTCTTGGACTGTGAAAATGTTTTGCTAGATTATCCATGCATTCTCTGCACTCAGGGTAGCCTGCTAAGAGTTCATTGTCCTTTCAGAGATTTCTCACCTCCAGGATAAGAAGAAGACTAAAACTGCTGCTCCTTTCTTGAAGTCTTTGCGATTTGGGCGAATATAGTGTGTTTTCCCTTTGAGAAGCAAAATATTCAACACACGCTGAAAACGTAGACATATCTGCTCACTGGGGCGGGGGGAGGAAGGTGTAAAGAGCTTCTACTGTATCCTTCTATATCTTTCCACACAGCCAGTTGCTAAATCTCACAGCTGTCATCCTTTCGCTCTGCAGTTTCCACCGAAAAGCACATTGAGATGCAAAACTCCGGCTGAGACCATTAAAAACAACAAGGCAATTGAGGATTTAGGTCCCTCGTTCTCTCTTCCCTTGCCTTTAGTCCAGTGGTTCCCAACCTGTTTTGAGTCACATCCCCCTTGTAATAGCCAAATAACCTGTGACAATCCCCCCCCCAATGTTTGCATAAAAAGGCATTTTTAGTGGGGCAAAGTGATCCCTTCTCAGAAAGTAGAAGCTTCTTTCTCTCCCCAAAGGGCCTGTTTCTCATAGATAAACGTGCACACTATCTTTAAAATCTAGTCCCAAAACGTCAAGGAAGAAATTATTTAACAAGGGCCACAACACATATAAGGTGACTTATGACCCCACCAGACTGGGAAACACTCCTACACTCCTTTAGTCAGACTCCCATGCAAATATGTGAAGCCCACAGAGGTTTTCCCAGATATAGTTTGTAGGGTGCTAGATTACTGTTGTTGGGCTTGCTGGTGATTTGAACTCTTTCCCTCTCTCTTCCTGTGTTTGTGAATAAGATGATTCCAGTTTCTTTATTATATTATTTCAGCTCATTGTCTTGTCTTCTTTTGCATGCTATGTAAAGTGTTAACTTTTTTTCTAAAAAAAAAATCCTCCTCGTTCTTTTTTTCCAGTTGCCTTTCATATATCTTACTTATTTAAACTCACTTTGACGGTATTGGAAACACATTTGCAGGTAAATTACATACATAGTCCTTTTATTGGATATTGATTGCGCTGCCTTGCATTGCGAAGCAGACTTAATTCAACAATTCCCTAATTAGTTAAAGTCATAACCTGTGTCTTGTATTCATTTACCATTAATTAAACCTCAGCTGTTTATTACACTGCAGTCCAAATTCAATAGCCAGCCCGAAGAGCCATAGAAAAGGAGTGGAAGGTCAATATCGAAAATATATGGCATGGCATTGGGGGGGGGGGGGCTCCCCCACCGACGGCTACGTGGTGAGTGGTCAATAATGGTCAATCCAACACGACTTTCTTAGTTGCTATGTCAGCAAGACACAAAGTCAATTCTCATGTTATGCTACTGTGGAAAAAGAAGGGATGATTGCCAAACTTCGGCTTTTGTTTAACTTGGGATGTTTGGATTCTTCAGAATGCTTCCTAGACTTCCTTCTCCGTGTGTTTACGTGGGCCAATCTCTTCTCTACGTCCCTTCTCAAAACGCACTTCTTCTGCAAAGTGTTTAATTCAGTCTCTTGGTGTAGTGTTTCCACATGCTAGTGGGACGCATGTGAGACACAGAACTCATTTAGGTGAGATGCAGCGTTATCATAATAATTACTAAGAATTCACTGTTTTCTCACTCCATGTGGCAAGTGTGACGTGCTAACTTCTGCCAGTGACTGCCCACTGTGGGCTTTTGTTGGGCTAGTAGTAACATTGGTCACTCAGCATCTTTTCCAGTCGCCTGTTTTCCCTGCCCACCAAAAGTTGTAAACCTAGGAAGGTCTGTCGTAGAAGGAAAGGGGGTGATGTTTTTCTTTGTTTTGATCAGTGTAAGACTTGGGGTTTTTGAGTGATAGGTGTGACAGAGCAAAAAGAGCAAGCATGAGGACCACTGCCATTAATCCACATCCCACCCTAATTTAGTATTTCCCCTTGTTTCTGCTTCCTTTCTGTCTTTCTATGGATAAAGAAGTAGGAATCCACATGGACATTCTCAGAGTCTTGATATATCTAGACCAGGGGTCTCCAAACTTTTCACCATGAGGTGACGTGATATATTTTCCATATTTTCGAGGGCCAAAAGAACACGCTCTCCCCGCATGCACACACGCACAGGCCGACGGAGGCTGGATAAAAAGGCAAGGTGGGCCAGATGTGGCCCGCGGGCTGTAGTTTGGTGACCCCTCATTAGAGTCACAAAGGGTTTTCTCAATATCAGCCAGGGATGGGGGCTTGAGACATGGGACTCCCTTTCAAGTCGGACTTAAGTTGCACTAGTCACTTGGCTCAGTTTTTTCCTCAGTGACTCAGACTCGCCTTGCAACTCGGATCCCACCCACCCATCACCTTTTTTCAGGGGGGAAAAGCTTGTTTCTAACAGGGATTTGGATTTGGGGTTGGGACTCAGATTTGAAACTTGGAACCAAAGACTTGGACTTGGGACTTGGAACTCTGACCCAAAGAGTTGCCAATATCCCTGCTATCGGCAGCTCCTCGGATTTCAGAGAGACAGGGTCTTTATTCTTGTAACCAAACTTGCATTCAGAATACGTGCTGTGCCTCCTTCCGCCAAGTTCGTCCTTTCAAGCGTTGTATAAATTGATGGTGCTTTGGATGTAATAGCTTCCACCCATTAAAAAGGTCAAGGTGTGCTTGTTTTTTATGCTAATCCGTCTTCCTTGGTCCTCCCCACCTGCCTTCTGCTGCTCTCTTTCAGGGGAGGGTCTGCAAATATTTGTGGTTGTTAATAGGAGCTGAACAGTTATCTTAAACTAACACTTGCTAACGAGTTTTACTTGGTGCAGACAACTATATGCTGTATTATTGCTTTTTCTATTAAAAGGACCATTGGCCGTGTAATAATGGAGAGGGCCTTGATCATTTGCCATTGCTGTTAAGACCTCCAAGTCATTTAACGTTGGTCATTAGAGGGGGGGGGAATGAAATTGGAGTCTTGTGCCTCTCTGATGCCGAGACAATTGCATCGTTTGACCTGCTGGAAGCCTTCTGGAGGAAAGAGACCGTAATGGGCGAGCAGTGCGTGACCTGTGCAGTGGGATAAGAAGCAGGAAATCTGTTAAATCTGTTGATGCTGTAAGCTGTTTGGCTACGGATCAGCAAGCCTTTTCCATAATAGCCACCTTCTGTACATTAGGGTGGAATTATTGGGTAGCCACTCTTGGGGCAATGCTTGGGCTTATGTTGTCTTAGTGGAGTAAGGACTTTCTAGTATGGGAAGCCACAGACGTTGCAATAACTGAAATCTGGAATAAAATTGAATTGTACGGATGCTGCCCATTTACACGGTAGTTTCTCTTCTCTAAATGGATGACTATTTTCAGCAAAGGAGGATGAGTCGGCAGCAGAGAACAGACATGCTTCTATTTCTCTCCAGGTGCAGGAAAACTAGAAAATTGGTTGTTGCTGTGTCTGTTTTTTCAATCTGCAAAAGGCAGAATTCTCAAGATATCAACATGTCAGGATTGCAGCTTGCAGCTTTTATTCTCAGCCTCCTTGAGGGCTTCGTGGGCCAGAGTCCTGAGACAAAATTCTCTGAACTGAACGCACTTGGGGTGGAGAGCCCTTGGTTCCTTCACGAAACTCCTTTGCTTGCAGAATGGAATGAGAAGACCAAGAACGTTATGGTCTTCCGAGTCATTGGCGATGCAAGGTTGATAGCTTGGCTATTGAAAAAGGATTGCTTTATAATGTGACACGGTTCTCTACAGGGGGGAAAAAAGCCTGGAGGACATTACCACAGTAGGGTGGTGTATGGCAGTCAATACCAGGTTCTTCTTCCATCTCTGAATATATATATATATTTAATAATTAAAGGTATGGGGAAATATAATGTAGTTTTCAGTCTGAGTATGATGGTATCCTACGGCTTTACTGCTGACATTGTAACGTATTTTTTGCTCCATAAGACACACTTTTCCCCCTGCAAAAAAGTGTGGGGGGAATCTGTGCCTCTTATGGAGAGAAGCTGGTGATTTTGACCCCACTGGTCCCGTGGGGGGAGCCTCGCAGGGGTCCGAGGGAGCCTTCCGGGACCCTTGCGCGGCTCCCCCCACCCCCATGGGGCCAGCAGGGGTGAAATCGTCAGCTTCTAGGACCTTTTCTGAGCCTTTCAAGCCTCAGAAAAGGTCCTAGAAGCTGGCAATTTTGCCCCCACTGGACCCGTGGGGGGTGGGGGTGGGAGCCTCGCAAGGGTCCTGGAACAGACCCTAGGACCCTTTGGAGGCTCACCCTGCCCCCCCCCACCGGGCCAGAGGGGATGAAATCACCACCTTCGGGGGCTCTTTTGAGGCTTGGGAAGCTTCAGAAGAGTCCCTGAAGGTGGCGATTTTGCCCCCTATGGCCTCTGGGGGGGGGCAGGGTGAGCCTCCAAAGGGTCCTAGGGTGTGTTCCATAAGACGGACCTCGCCATAAGGCTCACCAAATTTTTAGGAGAAGAAAACAATTATTTTTCTGTTTTCTTCTAAAAATTTGGTGCATCTTATGGAGAGATGCGTCTTATGGAGCAAAAAATACGGTACCTCTATAAGACCAAGTATGTATCATGCCTAGAACATGATATTCTATTCTTACTTTTATAAAAAATAGTGCACCCTCAGAAAACCTCAAACCACTGTGGCTACGAGAGTTTAGAAAATTTAACTATTTATAGCTGACAGCTCCAACAAATCACGGATAGACATGGGCATGAAGCGATTCGTCCCACTTCGTCAAAATTCGTACACTTGTACAAATTTTGACAAACTGGGGCAAACTGTGCCCATCTCTAATCGCTGACCATTGACCGTAATGAGATGGGGATTCTGGGAAATGTAGTCTAAAAACATGACCTGTCCTTTCTTCTTTCCCACGCTGCTGAATTGGTGGATGAATGAAGCCTGTGCTACAGCAGTGGTGAGAACCTGGGGGGGGGGTGTGCTCTTAGGCATGAGCTTCCTTGGTGTCTGGTCTTGGAATGAAAACCAGGACTTTCCTGCTTCTGCTTGCATCCCTGTCTCTTGTCCTGTAGTGCAGTGGTTCCCAGCTTTGGGTAACCAGCTGCATTTGCGCAGCAATTCCCAGAAACCTTCACCAGCAGCTGTGCTTCTGGGAGTTGCAGTCCAGGAACATTTGGGCTACCCAAGATTGGGAACCACTGCGGTTGAGCATTAGTAGCCATCTTGCAACCTGGGAAATTCTTGTAGGTAGTAATGGGAGTCCTGTGTCTGAAAGAATGGGGATCTTTCTTGATGGTAGACTGTGTTGTTTTTAGTACAGAATATTACAGGTACAGCCATGGTTATCTTTAAGAAGTAACCTTTGTTGAAACTTGGAGAACTGTTATCAGTCTGGGTAGATAACGCTTGGCTATAAGCATCAAGGGACAAAGTTGACCAAAGGCTGCCACCGGTTTCCTGTACACAGGAAGAAAAGTCCCTTTCACCTACATGCACCACTGAGGTTGATTGGCCTTTAAACATAATTACTGCCCATGTTTGTAGTCAGCAAGGGATGGGCTGTGTCTTTAATGCCCGTTCAACTAATGAAAAGAATCATCATCAGTGATCATGGGTCAGACCAAAAGGTCTTCTGTAAGTTTTTCCACACCTTAAATATCAGGGCAGAAGTAGGTCACCCGACAGCTCTACATATGTGTGCCCCCCCCCAATACAGCGTTCCTCTTCCTCCATGCACCGACAGCGATTGTTTTAATCTCCTTTGGTTTTTTGGGGGGGTCGGATCGTACCTGTGTGCGGGGCAGAACATTAGAGAGAACGTTGGTCCAGTCCATCAGTTGTTCCAAGGAGACCAGGGAAGGCAAAGACAGGCAGTTATGAGACGTTGTCAATGAGTAAAAGTGCTCACAGAATTTAGAGATCTCAAGACATTTCGGCTTTAGCATGCAGGTATTTGCAGGTATATGTAGAGATCTTGAGTTGCTGAGGTTGCCTTTATTTGAATCTTCTAAGCCAGTGTTCCCCAACCTTGGGCCTCCAGATGTTCTTGGACTTCAACTCCCAGAAATCCTGGCTAGCAGAGGTGGTGGTGAAGGATTCTGGGAGGTGTAGTCCAAGAGCATCTGGAGGCCCAAGAGTGGGGACCACTGTTCTGTCTCCTTTTTTCTTGGGTAAAGGGTCTTGCATCTACTAGGCTGTCCACAGCATCTGATGCCTGACTTTCGTTCTTCCTAGGGTTTCCCCGGGGTGCTGTCAACTGGTCCATTCCCTTTTTTTTCCGCCCAACACATCCTGCTGTAAAATACCCTCTTCCTCTTCTAAAAGTAACTGATGGAACTAAGATACGATGATGATAACATACCGTGTTAAAAAAAAATTCAGTACGGTATCTGTAAGGCGATAAAAATGCCGTAATAAGTAATAAACATTTAGCATGTTGCGCTTTTATTCCTCTAAATTAAATTCCTGAGGCTTAAGACCAGTGGGTTGAGCAAGTGTGTTGAAAGCTTGTGTGTGTGTGTGTGTGTTTTAAATCCTGAAATCCAGCCAGATTTTATCGGGCATTCATTCCTTTATTCTTTTTTCTTCTTTTTAAAAGATGCATTACATAAATAGCCTTGCTTTCCTTGTTCATTGATAATTAAAGAGAATTATGCTCATGTCAGGCATACATCTTAAAAAATTGTTACATTGTTAGTAGTGTTAAAAAGTAATATTTGGATCAATGGAGCGTATGGATTTTGGTAGGTTTTCTACTCACTGAGGCATGCAGTCAATATCTACCGTGTTTCCCCGAAAAGAGGACAGGGTCTTATATTAATCTTTGCTCTAAAAACAAAAACGCATTAGGGCTTATTTTCAGGGGATGTTTAATTTTTTTCATGTACAAGCATCTACGTTTATTCAAAGACAGTCATGTCATCTTCTGGTTGCTGCACAAGGGTGGAGGACGGGGTTTGATTTAACTGGGGCTTACTTTTGGGGTAGGGCTTAGATTACGAGCATCCTGAAAAATCATACTAGGGCGTATTTTCAGGTTAGGTCTTATTTTCAGAGAAACAGGGTAATTTATCTGGAGACATACTGTGCTTTAACATATCGAGCCTCTTTTAAATACTCCAGGCCCTGCACATGAAGTGCATGAGACCAGTTTTAATTTGCTGTTATTGATGAACATAAGAAGAATATGAAATGTCTGATTTAAATTTGTTCCTGTGTGTGTGTATCAGTATCGCTTGAGAGAGTATTTCTGGGATCTCCTTCCTCTATCCAGTTCCTTTAACAGGTAAATTATATAGCAGTTACTCACAGATTTGCTCTTTCGAAAGAAGGCTGGAAACTAGCATCTCAATAAGCTTTATTAATTTGAAAAAAAGAGAAAAAGCCATACCACTGCACGTCCATTCAAGTTCCTTAGAGGGAATAGCAGGACACTAAAATATGAGGCTTAAACTCACAGGCTGGCTTTTGCTGTCTGGGATATAGGTAAAGGTAAAGGTTCCCCTTGACATTTAGTCCAGTCGTGTCTGACTCTAGGGGGCAGTGCTCATCCCCGTCTCCAAGCCGTAGGGCCAGTGTTTGTCCGTAGACAGTTTCCGTGGTCACGTGGCCAGCGAGACTAGACACGGAACGCCGTGACCTTCCCACCGTGGTGGTACCTATTTATCTACTCATATTTGCATGCTTTCGAACTGCTAGGTTGGCAGGAGCTGAGACGAGTGACGGAAGATCACTCCGTCGCGTGGATTCGATTTTACGACTAATGGTCTTCCGACCTTGCAGCACAAAGGCTTTTGCGGTTTAACCCACAGCACCTCCACGTCTCCCTGTGATATAGAACATTGGGAAACCCTGGTTTTCAATCCCTGTGGGGCAATGAAGCTAGGCACCTCAGAGGGAATCTTGGCCTGGACTGCCTGATGACCTACTTCTGCCTGCCGTGAGATTTAAGTTGTGGAAAAACTTACAGAAGACCTTTCGATTCGCTCCATGGTCATTGACGAGGATCCTTTTGCCCCTATAGAAATTCAACAGAGTTCAGGGAAAGATTTGTTGTGGAGAACTTGATTCATCATTATGGGTGCATCACTTTTTTTTGTCCCTACAAGACAGGCTGAGCAGTTGGCCGAGTAAAAAAACACTATATAAAATACAGATTATACACAAGCTGTTGTTGTTGTGGCTCATGAAGTTGCTTCTGACCCATGGCAACTCTAGGAAGGAGTGATTTCCAAAAATGTCCTATCTTCAGCTGCCCAGCTCAGCTCTTGTAAATGGCAATTGTGCAGTAATTTTTAAAGATGTATGCCCGATAGGGGTATAATGTCTTGCACACAAGTTACAGGACTGTAAAAACAAAAACAAAAAAACAAGCATATGAAATGACCGTAGATTAAGCCCCAAGTTCAATGTCACAAGCAGCTGGTTAAGCCCTAAGTTCAATGTCATGTTGGCCACGCTTCCCTCTGTCTCCCTCTACTACACCAGTGCTTCCCAACCATGGTTCTCCAGATGTTTTTGAACTACAACTCTCAGAAATCCTGGCCAGCACAGCTAGTGGTGAAGGCTTCTGGGAGTTGTAGTGTAAGAACTCCAGGGGACTCAAGGTTGGGAACCACGGCTTTAAAGCGTTTTGTGTAAAAATGCCTGTTTTCCTATTCGTGAGGAAAAGTGAGAAGCAAGGTATTTTCCCCTGGGAGAGTCAGCGCGATGCTTAAACAGAGGTTGGGTGACCGCCCACAAGGGATGCTTTAAGTAATAATCTTCTTCCATGGCTGTGCCTTTGCAATGGTTTTCCCCAGTCCTTTTATGTTTCTACAAACGATCTTGTCTGCTCAGAACCGTCCTTGCATGAAGTCTTCCCATCACCACCTCCTCGTGTTTCTGGCTCCTAGAAAGTTAATAAACACCCCTGTAAGGTGTTGCTAGACACGCTGCAACTTCTGAGTTTGGAAGTAATGATGTTGTGCCTGGCTATATAAGATGTAATTGTGCTTGCAACCGCACAGGTGCAATCTGGTTGGACCAAAAATGGAAACAATTAGCATGTTCTCTTATTTGGGGAAGTAGAAACACTACAAGGTGATAAGTGTGTTTGAGATTATTGTGGCCTTGATATCTTTAATTGGGCACATTCTCTCTCTCTCTCTCTCTCTCTCTCTCTCTCTCTCTCTCTCTCTCTCTCACACACACACACACACACACACACACACACACACACACACACACACACACACACACACACACACACACACACACACACACACACACACACACACACACTGTACTATATGTGCAGGATTGTTCAGTCACCTGCAAATTAGGAGCACCATGTCCAATTCTTGGTATATGGTTTTAATTTTCAACTCATAGGGTTTTTTCATGGGCTCTTCTCTCCTTTCCCCCTGTAACAAGGCTGGCAAAACCGGTGATGATTTTGATATTGTTGAACTTGAGTTTTCCATCAGTCCAAGCTATACAGTACACAATGGTGAACCGTGACGGGAACAATAAGCTTAATTTTTGAACTGCAGAACTGAAAGGGACCCTATGGTTCGCTGAGTCCATACTCTTGCCAAGGAGGCACAGTTGGGAATCGAACTCCCTACCTCTATCTCCACAGTCAGATGCCTAAACCATTGAACAGTCCATAGTTGATCAACATGTGGAGGGCTGAAGTATCCCCACCCTTTTCTTGGTAAGTGATAAACCTGACTAGAATATCAATTTTCAGGCTCTTCCGGAACAAACTAAAAGTTATTTAGGATGATTCGAAGACTTTTCATTTTCATTAGATTAGTGTCTTTCCACCAAACGGTGTTCAAGATGGCGGAGTGGCAGAAAGAAACGATTGTTACCTAAAGCCCAAAAGCTTTTTAAAAAAGAGAGAGAGGTAAAATACATGAAGTAAAAGCAACGGCCAGTTAGAACAACTGCAGCTTATTTAGAACGTGTGTAGCGAATCAGTTTCTGAAGTCAAAAGTCTGCCTGCCTACAATTTGACCCCTTTTTTTGCCCTGGTCTTAAAGCAAGTAGACATCATCAGATATAGTAGAAACTTTGTTTAGATAAAGACGATCAAAGGCTTTGAAACAATCCGCTGCACAGTTATTTTTTTTAAGAAAGAAGGGTCTCTCTAGCACACATTTCCTGCAGTAAAATCAAGAAATTGGGGACACTGGATAACAACCCGTCTTTTAAGGAAGCCATTTGTCTATTTAATGCATATGTTGCCCTTGGATATACATTTTCTGGAGTGGTTTATAAGGTTAAAGAAAAAGAAAAGAATGAAAAACCTTCAATAAATAGACAGCAGGATTAAAATCCCCCTTGAATTGCACAAGTCTGAACAGCACAGTTTTGGTTATACATGAATTTTTATAAGTTAATTAATTATTACAATAAACGAATATTAAATAAGTATTTGATAAATACTGTGCCCATGGCCACCAGAACTTCATGGGTTTGATACTGAAGGGCATCAAAGTGGTCTAGGTAAAGGTTCCCTTTGACATTTAGTCCAGTCGTGTCCGACTTTAGGGGTCGGTGCTCATCCCCATTTCCAAGCCACAGAGCCAGCGTTTTGTCCGGAGACAATCTTCCGTGGTCACATGGCCAGTGCGACTTAGACACGGAACGCTGTTACCTTCCCACCGAGGTGGTCCCTATTTATCTACTTGCATTTGCATGCTTTCAAACCACTAGGTTGGCGAGGAGCTGGGACAAGCGACGGGCAGTCACTCCGTTGCATGGATTCGATCTTACGACGGCTGGTGTTCTGACCTTGCAGCACAGAGGCTTCTGCAGTTTAACCCGCAGCACCACCACGTCCCTTATGTATAGATATGCATGGTCTACTTTCACCCAAAACACATCATCTGTAATTCAGCCTCTCGATTAGGGCATCATAAGGACCTTTAAGGCTCGTTACACACAGGACTATATGGAAAAAGATTGTGAAAGAGAGCTCCGATAGAGTGTGTGTGTGAGAGAGGGAGCATAAATCAACTGGTTATGCTTTATAGTTATGGTTTGGGGGGCATAAGAGTTGTGCATGGATTTTGAACTACAGAAGGGCTGGTGCCCGTAACCCTAGCATTGTTGAAGAGAGACGTGTGTATAAACACAGTCATAACAATAGATAAGCGATCTGAGAAAAGATACACCTGAACCCCCAGCAGCTGTGCGTCTGGGGCCATTTCTCTGCTTTCTCCAATGGCAGGACCGGTGAACGAGCGATTGTGTCGTGGGGAAGGCGGCACAGCCATCGGCAGAAGTAAAGAATGCCAGATTTGACACTAGGGCCAGCGTTTCCCCACCCTTGCCTCAAGAGGAAGTACATTCAGCCACCGAATCTTTGTGTTTTCAATTTCTACTGCTTTTGAACCACCACCTGTGTGCAGTTTGACACCGTTGGCTAGTTCTAGCCGCCATATTTCTCTAGCAACCCAATTCTTGTTTTTCTGTTGTTGATTTAGGAGTAATTCGTGGCAGACGTGATTTGGCCATGTCTGTCAAAGGTAATCCTGCTTCTCAAAAGCCAGATTCTTGTAATAGTTGGATGTGATGAGAGTAAGACATCAGCTACAAAAGAAATACACAGACAAATGCACACAGGCATCTACCTTCTAGACTGCCACAACCGTACCAAATTATTTATTTAGTTTAGGTTGTCACCGAAGAATTATACTACGAGCACTATAAGAATTATGCTTCTAATGAGCAAATGCCTACTCCCCTAACTCAGGTTAGGCACATTTTGTTCGCAAAGAAATTGAGCACAACGGAGTGGAGTTGGCCTTTTTGTGAGGAAAAATATAGGACTGTAAAAGTGACAGATTATAGAGAGAAAACATTGGACTTTTCAGACATGAAATTATCAGAATTGACATGTTGTTTACAGCATCTTAAAAATGAAGCAACGTGCTCTGTTTTTCCCCTCGCCCTCACACAGCGCTCAAATTTATCTTTCTTGAAATTGATGGGAGACCCCGCCCAGCCATGCTGCCTCTAGACTTTTATCGCCCGCTCTCACCCCCATATCAGCTTTATAATTATCTGCCAGTCTGTCTATTAAAACAATATAAATATTTTGTCCTCAAGATCTTGATTATATTTCCCTTGCCCCCGGCTTCTCCTCAATTCCCTTCACATAAAAAAAAAAGTATTTAGGTTGTGTTCTGGAATGCAGACTGGGACACCATGAAATGTACAAAAGACATAACTTCTTATTTGTTTCTTTATTTCCCAGTGAAGGCCGATCAGGTTTTATCCAGGGGAGCAAACTGGTAGTCAACACAAAAAGCTAAATAAATGTCTTTCAGTGTTTCCTCCTGCTCGCCGTTAAATTTAGGTCAGTTGTCTAAAGGCATTCTTAATAAATTTTTTCCCCTTTGCTTCTCTCCCTCCCACCTTCTTCAGCCATTGATAGTTTGTGTTCTTATTTCTTGTGTGTCTTTGTTAAGGCATATCAGAGGTGTAGTCATGAACCAAGGGAATGATAACTGTCCCCCATTGCTGTAGAACAGAAAATGCAGAAGATGTGCTGGCTTCCAAAATGTCTTGCATGTGCAAATCTAAATAAATACAGAAATTGCAAAGAGAAATGGGATATATTGATGTAATGTTCTGGATACAAGAAAATGTTGTTGTTTTAGTTACACAGACTATCTAAGTTGTGAAAATGAGCCTGCGGTATTTTTTCACCTGGAGATCAGTTACGGTGGGTTAAGCTTGAGAAATCGAAATGACTTACCATCTTTTCCTTCCTTCCTTCCTTCTCGGGTTGTGTCCTCATTTGAGGTTGGACGCCAAAGGGAAGTGGGAAGTGGTCATTATAATTCTGACAACTTTTCTCCAGAGGCTACTTGCAAGCTTCTCCGTCTGGCGCAAAATGGACTAGCGTTTCTGAACAACGGGGAGAACGTAATTGGGCTTCAAGATGGGAAAGGTGATCGGTCGGAATGGGTGGTGGCGGCGGCGGCGGTGGTAACGATGCAAACATAACTGGAAATATTTTTGTCATATTTTCACTCTTGCAATTGCATCTCGAGATGCTGCCGCAGAATGGCACGTGTTAAAAAGATGGGTTTTGCTTCCTTTTTTTTTTTTAATACCGCCAGCTGAGCTCCTTGGATTCAGGACGTTAGCGGGAGCTAGCATTACGATACAAACAACACCCAAAGGGATAGGATGACATCCCGCTAGATGGAAGGGCCCTTCATAACCCGAAAGCCTAGGAGCAGTTAATGCAGAGGGGAGAAGTGAGAATTTACATGCTTCTGTCCTAATAGAGAGGGGTGTGAGTATTTGGGGAGGTCACAGGCCAAAGTTGTGACAGAACCAGAATTTCCAAGAGCTAGCTTTTGTAATTAAAAAATGTGCTATGGGGAATGGCTCTCTCTTGAGAGTCCTTTAATGAAAGTTCATAAGGCAGCACCTGTTGGGTTAACAGCCACATCCTCTGAGGGCTGTGTGTCTTTGGTAGTCCTTTCTCCACCCTCCATGTATAACAGACTGAATTAGTGCAAGATGCCGATGGATTTAGAGAGGTGTAGTTTTTCTAAAGCCAATTTACCTAATTTCATTCCTTCCAGATATTAGGAGTGGGCTCCTATCATCTGTTAACAGGCATGGAAGCCTGTTGTAAGAACGCAAAAAACGATGGTTCGTTCCGTTGATCAAATCGGCTTCCTCTTCTTTAAAGTGTTTCCCCTCCAAATCGCTTCACGCCCCTCCTTTCCAAATCCTTTTTCAGTGGAGAGGGTGCTTTGAATATGTGACCAAAATGCAGAGTTCAACCCTGGTTTCGTTGTATTTTTTTAAAATTTATACCCCGCCCATCTAGACCGTAGTCTACTCTGGGCGGCTAACAATAAAAAATAGAATAAAAACAATATAATAACATGAAAAACAACAATAGTAAGGTAGTTCAAGATGGGGGGGGGCAAAATCCAAGCGATGACAGGAGGGAAAGCCTGACTAAAGAGCCAGGTCTTAAGTTTGCGTATTGGTGTGGGTGTGGGTGGGAAGGCAGTAACTGATAACAAGACTCTCTTGGATTGCTTCTCTCTCATGCCGTTCGCTCTTGGGAATCATGATTTTCAGGTCTCTGTCTGCAATGTATGCTTTGAAATCATTCTGCCGGGGTGGGATGGGAGGAAAGAGTTAGCAAGCAAGAGAGACAAATGCCTATGTTTGACTCCACTTGTAGTTTAGGACGTCCTGTATTGACTTCCTATCTTAACCTTTTTTTCAAATGCATTGGTAAATGGAGCCAAGTTTAAATTTAAGGAACGGCTCCGAACAGCCAAGTCGAGTTTCGGGATTTCAGCCTGTGTGCGAGGAATCTCCGTCGGAGACCTTAAACCCACTAGAGGGCACTGTTGCCATGCCTTCGGCCGGCCGGCCGGCTCTCGTTTAGCAGAGCAGGAAAGGCCATCTCTGTTTAGTCTGCTCTCGGAGGGTCTCCGGCATGACCAACGCGGACCCCATGGACTTCTTGGAACATGTGTTAGCAATTTAGCCGCAGACATTTATTTCTTTGTTTTACTGCCTGGCTCTTGGAGAAAGTGTTGGTGCCTGGTTATGGTCTGTCTGGATCATGTCAGAGGCCGCGGGGATCAAGTTCACGTGACAGGCCAAGGATGAAGTTGGAGGAGGAGGAGGTGAAAAAACGGACCTTCTCTCTCAACAGTAACAAATCCTTGCCTGTCTGTGGACCCCCGCCAAAAAAGCCGGGCCCTTCAGAGTTCTTGGGACAGCTGAAAAAACACAGCTTTGCTCTTTTTCCATTTCACCCCATTGCAGTTCTTAAAAGTTACTGTAGTCTCTGTTTCTCTGAAAGAAGGTTAACGGATGAAACTCAGCTGTGTTCATTTCTCTCTCTCTCTCTCTCTCTCTCTCTCTCTTCCTTCCCTCTTGCTTCATTCAGCCCCATCCCGAAGAGGAGATCTAGAAATCCTTGGCTACTGTATGCTGCAGTGGATGTGTGGGAGTCTACCCTGGCAACACAACCTGAGGAACCCCGAGGCTGTTCAGGCTGCAAAAAACAAGTAAAACAGGCCTGCCGTGGATTTAATAAACGCTGACGTCGTTGTTGCGATGACAGTCGTGCATTTGAAAAGTGGGAAACGAGAGAGGGAGAGAGAGGGTTTCAGGAAAATACATATCGGCCACCGCAATTCCAGGAATGGCGGTCAAGTAGTTAGCCGACAAGAGAATGAAGAGGACAGATGTCATTTCTGGGGCTGTTTCGTCCACACGTGTATGAGTTCTGAAAGAGGAGATGCAATCGTTCGTTTCCCGTGAAGCAAACTCGCATCCTGAGTTTGAAATAAGTTCTGTCCAATTTCAGCTGTTTCCCTCAAACTGGTCCTCTCTGGAGAACTGCTGAATACAGAAGCCAGGGATGGACCTGCAAGCTGGGAGTTTTGAGGATGACGACGATTTTCAAAGTATCCATGTGATACTTGGATACAGCCTTGTTTTAATTTCCAGTGTGTTGTCAAGCTACCGTTTGAATATGAGAAGTCTGTCTTTCTAGAAACTTTCTAGAAGCCATCAAATTGGGGAAGGACTGCAGGGCAAGCCATTTGTCCCTGTGTCTCTCTCTCTCTTTCTCTTCCCCCCCCCCCCCGGGGCCATGTCTGTGCCAGGCATGTGATCATGGAGTTTGGGGTGGGAACACAATGGCCAGCGTATGGCAGTCAGTGCGATTGAGACATGAAAGATTGTGAGTTTTCTACGATGTGTTTTCAAACCTTTGTTCATTTCGGTATTGGTTTTAATTTGGAAGCAACCGCCCAGAATAGTGCTTTTGCACTAGTGGGGCCGTATACAAATGTATTAAGTAAGTAAATAAGTAAGTGCCATTGCGGGTTAAACCGCTGAAGCCTCTGTGCTGCAAGGTCAGAAGACCAGCCGTCGTAAGATCGAATCCATGCGACGGAGTGAGCTGCTGTCGCTTGTCCCAGCTCCTGCCAACCTAGCAGTTCGAAAGCATCTAAATGCAAGTAGATAAATAGGTACCACCTCGGTGGGAAAGTCACGGCATTCCGTGTCTAGTCGCGCTGGCCACGTGACCATGGAGGATTGTCTGCGGATAAAACGCTAGTTCTGTGGGTTGGAAACGGAGATGAGCACCACCGCCTAGAGTCAGACACGACTGGACAAATTGCCAAGGGGAACTTTTACCTAAATAAATAAATAAAGCCAGCTAGACAGCACACATAAAATCTAACTTTCTTCTGCTGCTGCTAAGAGCAAAGCGCATAATTGTGCACGTCTGATGTTGCAGATTCATTCCTAAATGCTCATATTAGGGCAAAGGGCTATGAAATCCTGGATAGAGATGCAGTTCTTTGCCTATTTTTTTTTCCTGAAGCTGAAAATGAAAAGTTTCAAACATTTCCCCCCCACGCCCCTGGGTGAGACCCTGAGAGTTTTTGTGTATTTCTCCCATTTTGGCTCTGTTTTTTGCAAAAAGTCCACACATACACAAACACACTAAAAAACACAAGGCATTAAATGCAAAGCTTGAGTTCTTTGCACAAAACGCACCGTTTTGGTTTGGGTTTTTTTTAAAAAATACCATTCCTGCTGATGAAAAGGTCCTGGCCTTTTTCCTGTTAGCTAGGACTTTTTAAAAATTGCATGACGGTGATGTGTCATGACACATGACTTAGGCTTTTTTTTGTTTTAGTCAAGACAGGGGAAAAATGCAAGTATCAGTGACCTCTTTACCTTGAAAAGGTTCAGCTGGTCAAAGAAAGTGAGCAGGGCGAGCGTAAGGCTGCTTCGTGTTTGCACTCCGACTGCAATATTTTTGCTTCAGTGTATTCTGCACAACCTCTTATGTTTTCACAAGACTACATGAGGTGATCACTGATGTCCCTTAGCCTAACCTGAGGCAGTCCTTTGTTGCTGGATTAGAAGTCCGATTTAATCTTCTTCTCTGCCCTCTGTATTGGTCTGCAAAACTGTGTGATTTGTGAAACGGCATCAGAGTCTGCCAAATTCTGCGTTTCTTGGCATTGCATTTTGGTTACCTTGCTGCTAAATGTTGGAATTGGTTTTTATATACAGTCCTACATTTGGCTTTTCAGGCAATAGGGTTGTGCACGTCAGAATGTAGAGGCCTGAGTATCTTACTATAATGCACACCCCTTCCTTTCCTTCCTTGTTTATTGTATGCCTGAGACTTATGTTCCCCGTTTATTCTTGTCTCAAGAGAAAAATGTTAAGGGCTTTAATCTATAAATCCCTAAACAGCTTAGGCCCAAGCTAATGATTGAATCTCCCTTTATGAGGATACCTGAGAGTTAAGATCATCAGGAGAGGCCTTCCTCTCAGTCTCACTACCTTCACAGGTGGATTTGGTGGGGACACAGGAGAGGGCCTTCTCTGTGGCTGCTCCCAGACTCTGGAACTCCCTCCCACTGGAAGCCTGCCTGGCCCCATCTTTGCTGTCCTTCCGCAAGCAGGCAAAGACCTTTCTCTCCAGGCAAGCTTTCTCTTAAATGACTGGCTGTCTGAGAAAGTTTTTAAAAATGGATTGTTGTCCCTTACTGCTTTTAATGTGTTTTTGCTGTTGTTGGTTTTTTGTTTTTTTTTTAGTTTAGCATTCATTTGATTCTTTTAAATCTTTGTATACTTATTGATTTTAGCATTAAGTACTGTCCTTTAATGATGTAAGCCGCCTTGGGTCATTTTAAATGAGACAGGTGGGTTACAAACAAACAGAGTTCTTACTCCCTGTGATAAATATTTTATTTAAAAAAACCATTCTTCATAAAAAGTATCTCTTTTTAGGCGGCCAAGGGGACCACTGCTTAAATTTGTTAAGGTAAAATAAATTAAGAATAACGATATTGTAACTTTCATTGACAGCCCTGGCCTTCAGTTTCTTGTGACGAGGAGTGTGTGGAGGATCAGCAGGTATTCCATGTGGTTGGAACAATGTCTTGCCTGCTGCGTTGACTGGGTGTTATTTTGGAAAACTTGAGTTGTCAACACTTTGTTTTGCTTCGACACTTTTCTCTAGCCTAGGCTTTTGTTTTTCCCGTTTTTGGGGGTTTCACATAAAAGGGGTTTGATAAATGTAGAGGGGAAAAAAAGGAATAGCAAATATTAGAATCCCTTCTCTTTCCCCAACTATGCCTCCTGTAATTATCCCAGGCTAAGCATACTATAGGTTGTTACCGCATTGGTGGGAATTGAGCCAGCTAATTGCTTGGGGGCCCGTACAGCCCATTGCTTGGCGTAACACACTCCACCTCAACGGCAGTGAAGTCTTACAAGTGGGGAGGTGGCAAACCTAAGTAGGACAAGTCACAACAGAGGTGCACAATAGGGAGAGCTGATCTGCAGAAATCAATCTGTGTGTGTTCTGTTTGGCAGAAGCTCTCTGCAGAGAGGGAAAGCGGGAGAGGGGGATTTATCCTGCAGGCGCAGATAATACAGATTGCCTCGGTAAATGTGGACTGCGTACAGTATCGTTCAGCATTCTCCCGGTCTCGAACTTTGTATCGTTAGCGTTTCCGTACAAACTGTGTATCTCGCCATTCCAATAGTGCCAATCATCAAGCTTCTTTATTAAATTCCACAGTCAAGAATGAATCCGAGGGAAGGATGGTTCCCTCTGTTTATGCGTAGACACCCCAAAAGGACTCCCTAACTTTAAAAAAGGACTCAAAGTGGCATTACATCATGAAAAAAAACCAACAATGATATTTAAAGCTTTTAAAGAATAAGTACAAATACGAAAAAGGATCAAACAAATGCCACTCTAAGCCGTGGTAAACAAAAATAGCATCGAGAAGACATACAAAGCAGTAAGGCACAACCATCCATAAAAAAAAAAACCCACTCAGGCAGACGGCCAGTTATAGCAGTTTGATTCCTGCCATAGCTTGCTTCTTTAGGATACTGGAATATGTAGTTGGAAAATTCTGTGCTTGTGCCTTGGTTTCAGCAAAGGAAAGTGAAGTGTGTTTCTTCAGAGCTTAAAGCACCCTCTGGGCAGTTTACAGTTTGATTATGTAGTCTGCACATTGTGTCTATTTATTTTATTTATTTATTTGATTTATATCCCACCCATCTGGTCTGGTCGACCACTCTTCTCTGGTCTTCTCCCCTCCAAGCAACCTAGGTACTGAATTTACCAATCTTGGAAGGTTGGAAGGCTGAGTCATTCTTGATCCAGCTACTTGAGCTCATCAGGATCAAATGTAGCTTGTGAGCAGAGTCTCGATTGCAGTACCGCAGTTTATGCACTGTGCCACGAGGCTCTACAGGTTACAGAATTCTAATTACCTCTTCACCCTATAGATCCTAGAATTCTGTAAGATGGGATTGTGGCAGCCAAAGTGGAATCAGTCTTCGGTGATTGTGTAGTGTAGACCTATTCTAAGGTTGTCTTTTCAATACTGGAAGATCACTAACATGGGGCTTCTTGGCCTTCTTTTTTCTTGGTGATTAAACATCTGTTTCTATCGACTGCGTCTTATAGGACTTGCTTCCCAGATTTCCACCCTCTTGGCTGCCTCCTGGTCCTTTTCGCACAGAAGCATCTCACAACCCTCATCATTCTACCTCTGATTTTTCTTGCTTAAATGTAGAACTTCACATTTTTCCCTGTCCCATTTTTTTCTTTGGCCCAGTTACTCTGTCTGTCATCCCAAAGTATCTGGTGTGGTCTGTCCAGTGGCCAACACGTCCCTCCTTTGATACAAGAAGCTAAAAGCATGTGGAATCAGTTTTAAACAGCAAAGTTCCAGTCCAATTGAAATGCATTTGACATAGAGCTGTGGTTGCCAAACTTTTTGGACTTCAGGCTCCCTTGTTATTTACTGACCACTAGGCTCCCTTGGGATTCCCCTGGACTGCAAGGAGAACAAACCTATCCATTTTGAAGGAAATCAACCCTGAGTGCTCACTGGAAAGACAGATCCTGAAGCTGAGGCTCCAATACTTTGGCCATCTCATGTGAAGAGAAGACTCCCTGGAAAATACCCTGATGCTGGGAAAGTGTGAAGGCAAGAGGAGAGAAGGGGACGACAGAGGACGAGATAGACAGTGTCATTAAAGCTACCAACATGAATTTGACCCAACTTCAGGGTCACGAAGAGTTGGACATGACTTAACGACTAACCAACAGGCTCCCTTGATTTACTGACCTCCCTTTGCTTGGAGGGGCCATTAGGTGTCCCAGTGCCACCGGGGTGGAATTTTGACACCCCCTTCCCAGCTATCTCATCTCTTCCTGTCAAACTGGAACTTGTGCAGATGGCTTCCACTTCTATTTCCTGTTTGACATGGAGCTGCGAAGGCAATTGGAATGTAGTGGCACTGTGGGTTAAACCGCAGAAGCCTCTGTGCTGTAAGGTCTGTAGATCTTCAGCTGTAATGGAGTGAGCGCCCGTCGCTTGTCCCAGCTCCCGTCAACCTAGCAGTTCAAAAGCCTGCAAATGCGAGTAGATTAATATGGACCACCTCGGTGGGAAGGTAACAGCATTCCGTGTCTAAGTCACACTGGCCATGTGACCACGGAAGATTGTCTTCGGACAAAACGCTAGCTCTATGGCTTGGAAACAAGGATGAGCACCACCCCCTAGAGTCGAACACGACTGGACAAAAATTGTCAAGGGGAACCTTTACCTTTACCTTTCTGAAGGCAGTACAGTGGTGCCTTGCTTTACGATTGCCCCGCATTACGACGAATCCACTTTACGACAGTCTTTTTGCAATCGCAAAACAATGGTCTAAATGGGGGAATTTTGCTTTGCGATGATAGGTTCGCTGCTTTTAAACAGCTGATTGGCGGTTTCAAAATGGCTACTGGGTAAATAAAAGGTCCCCCTGCTGTGTTTAGGAACAGATTCCTTGCTATACAGGCAGTGAAAATGGCCGCCGTAGGGAGGATCTTTGCTGGATGGTGAGTTTTAAGCCCATTGGAACGTATTGAAAGGTTTTCAATGAGTTTCAATGGGCTTTTTATTTTCGCTTTACGATGTTTTCGCTTAATGGCGATTTTCCTGGAACACATTATCGCCATTAAGCGAGGCACCATTGTAGAGGAACTGTTCATAAAGCTATGAACACCTATACAGCCTTCATAGCTTAATGTCTCATCCCTTTTCCTGTGGTGCCCCTGACTGGGTTTCATGGCGCCCCATGGAGCTGTGGCACACCATTCCGGGAACCTCTGACATAAGACTTGAAAGAATAGCTCCTTCTCAATTTTACCAGGTTGATGACGCTCTTTTACTGCTGAGTCTGGTTCCCTTTTTTGAAGGATTTAAAAAAAAACAATGAAATGGCGGGGGACGTTTTGTGGTTTTGCAAATGATGGTTTCTCAAAACATTTGTGAAGGCAAATGGCAGGCTGGTGTAAAACTTGCGCTTCTAATCATTTGTCTCTAATTGGCGAAGACTCTGTGAAGCATTGAGAGCTGAGAAACAATAATAGCAAAAGCATAATTAACAACCAGGAAAGTTGTCCTACAGGCAGCCCCACGAGAGAGGTTTAGGCTGACAGAATTGGAAAAAAAAATTGCGTTTGGAAAGTGGTCTCAGATCCATTAGCTAAGAAGATCCTCAGAAGCCGGCTCGGTGAGGCCTCTTTTCAGTGATCTGGAATGCACACAAAATATACAGTGTAAACTCTTCTCCAGAAGTATCTGCTTGCAAAAAATTATGCCTCTGTACCCATCTTAATGAGGGTGAAAGAGGAGAGTGTAAAAATGGTCTGAAGCTCAACATAAAAAAAACAACAACTAAGATCATGGCCACTGGTCCCATCACCTTCTGGCAAAGAGAAGAGGAAGATATGGAGGCAGTGACAGATTTTACTTTATTGGGCTCCATGATCACTGCAGATGGAGACAGCAGCCCCAAAATTAAAAGACGCCTGCTTCTTGGAAGGAAAGCGATGACAAACCTAGACAGCATCTTAAAAAGCAGAGACATCACCTTGCCAACAAAGTCCGAATAGTCAAAGCGATGGTTTGGAAGTGAGAGCTGGACCATAAAGAAAGCTGACCGCCAAGGAATTGATGCTTTTGAATTGTGGTGTTGGTGGAGACTCTTGAGAGTCCCCTGGACTGCAAGGAGATCAAACCTATCCATTCTGAAGGAAATCAACCCTGAATTTTCACTGAAAGGACAGATCCTGAAGCTGAGGCTCCAATATTTTGGCCATCTCATGAGAAGAGAAGACTCCCTGGAAAAGACCCTGATGTTGGGAAAGTGTGAAGGCAGGAGGAGAAGGGGACAACCGAGGATGAGATGGATGGACAGTGTCATCGAAGCGACCAACATGAATTTGACCCAACTCCGGGAGGCAGTGGAAGACAGGAGGGCCTGGCGTGCTCTGGTCCATGGGGGGTCACGAAGAGTGGACACGACTTAACAACTAAACAACAAACAACAGCCCCTGTAATATTCACTGTGCATCTTGCTTCTTCTTTCCTGTACAGCTGGGTCCAAATAGCTGGGGGCTACTGGCTCCATGGTTTAGGTCTTTGTCTACGGAGCCAGAGGTTGGGAGTTTGATTCCCCACCATGCCCCCTGTGAGTAAAGCCACCCTGGGTGGCCTTGGGCAAGCTGCACTCTCAGAAGGAGGGCAGGGTAGACCACTTCTGAGTATTCTCTACTTGGAAAACTCTGAAAAGGGTCCCCATAAGTCAGAATTAATAGCACAGTATTATAGATAATAAGAAGTGTTGGAGGTCATTAATTTGTAGGGTTGCCCTTAGAGATGGGCAGAAATTGCCAGTTCGGTGGTTTGTCCAGGTCCATTTACCGGCTCAACCCTTTCCTGTGGGCACTCATTTGGGGCAGTGCCCCAACTTTCCTGCCCTGCCTCCTCTGTATGCTGCCTTTGAGTGGGCGGACACCCGAGGGGGCAGGGCTTAGAAGCACCGAACGCCTGTTCGGCCAGTAGTCGAACCGGTTTACCGACTGTTCGTGCCCATCTCTAGTCGCTGTACGTCAGAACCGGCATGATGTCACATAGCAATCTGCCCCCAACTGATATTTTTTCCATTTTAAAGCAGCAACAGCAACAAAATGGGAAAAATCAGTTAAAAGGGGAAGGACAGGGTAGCTGCCTCCATTTTGGTAGCAATAGGAAGTTTGAATCCTCTACCTGCTAGACTCCATATTGAGACAAAGTACAACAGAGGTTCTGGAGAGGGAACCCCAAGGTTTTGCAGAAGTTCAGAAAGCCTCCAGGCATGATAAACAGTTCTTCGGAGAGCTGTCAGATAGTTCATCTAGGCCTAATTGTGCTCCGTAGGCATGGAAGGCTGGCTGTTGAAGGAGGAATCGGAAAATCAGGAGGAGACACGGAATGGTGTATCTAGGAAAAAGGTTTGGCTCTTTGGACAGCTGGAATCCTGACACAGCTGCTCTGCATTACTGCATTTTGTTGCACACTCATCCTGTTTCATAGTAGTGGAAAAGGTCCAGTGACATCAATGACGGATAAAAGGGATTTTTTTTAAAGGTGTGCAGGTGGAAAAAGTAAGGTCTTGTCAGCAAATATTCATGTCACATTCAGCCACTTTAGGTAATGTGGAAGAATGTGAAGCCAGGCCAGATTCTTACAGTCAGCACAGAGCTAGCTGGCAATTTTAGCTGACCAGCTGAGTTGTACAGTTTTAGTACATTCAAAGCAAAGCATGCTGCTTATATACTGCCGTATAGGGCTTAAAGCTCTCTTTGGGCAGTTTACGATTTGATTATGCAAGTTACACATTGCGCCCCACCCCGCCCAGCAAGCTAGATACTGTACACAGTTTACCAACCTAGGAATGGATGGAAGGCTGAGCGAAGCTTGAGTTGGCTACCTGAGTCTGTTGGGATCAAACGCAGGTCGTGAGCTGAGTCTTGACTGCAGCACCACAGTTTAACCACTGCAACACGAGGCTCCTGCTATTCAGGATAGCTCTGTGAATTGAAAGGTCAAGAGTCTGATCCCTCACTGTGCCTCCTGGGAGAAGAGCCAGCCTGTGTAGCCTTGGGCAAGCTGCACAGTCCCAAGGGAAGGGTACAATACACTTTGGAGTACTCTATTTCTAGAAAAAGTGTCACTGTAAGTTAGAATTGACTTAACAGCAAATAATAATAATACCCTGTTTCCTCTAAAATAAGACCTAACCTGAAAATAAGCCCTAGTGTGATTTTTTTCAGGCTGCTCATAATATAAGCCCTACCCCAAAAATAAGCCCCAGTTAAGTAAAACCCTGCCCTCCACCCTTGTGCAGCAACCAGAAGAAGAGGACATGACTGTCTTTGAATAAAAGTAGATTGTACATGAAAAAGAAACCATCCCCTGAAAATAAGCCCTAATGTGTTTTTTGGAGCAAAAATTAATATAAGACCCTGTCTTATTTTTGGGGAAACAGGGTAATAATAATAATAATAATAATAATAATAATAATAATAATAATAATAATAATAATAATAATAATAATAATAATAATAATAATAATAATAATAATAATAATAATAATAATAATAATAATAATAATAACCTCATCATCATGCAGATTCGTCATTTTGTGGGGTAATCGTCTAGCGAGGTACCACTGTATGTGCATTTTATAATAACAATAATAATAATAATTTTTGTTGTTGGTGGTGGTGGTGCTAACAGCAGACATTGACTGTGTCACACCTCATCTGTGAATGGCCAAAGATTGCACAGATTATAAAATTAGATATGACAGAGCAGCATAATTAGTGCACAAAATATAGCTTGTCGCCTCCAGAAACCCATGGGAATATCAGGTAGAGAAGGTGTCAGAAAATGAGGATGAAGAAGAGACTGAGAAAGAAGGATTGAAGTTAGTGTGGGAACAAGACTTAGGAAAAAGAATAAATGATGAAGAATGGAGGAAGATGTGGAAAATGAGGGTTTTACGATTGATGTCGGTGAGAATAAGAGAAAATATTTTCAAATGGGGTTAAGATGGTATTTAACACTGACAAAATTGAATAAAAATAGTGCTAGTTATCTGAATGTCTGTTGGAAATGTGAGAAGAGAATTGGTACATACTTTCCTATGTGGTGGGAATGCGAAAAAGTACAAAGATTTTGGAAACTAACCTTTAAAGAACTAAATGACACATGTGAAAAAGATATAGAATTTAATCTTGAGATAACTCTGTTATCAATGTTTGTGAATGTGGAATATGATAAGGTGACTAGAGAATTGATTACCAGTTTATTAACAGCAGCCAGATTAATAATAGCTAGGAATTGGAAATCAAAGTCTGAATTTTGAAGAATGGTATAATGAAATATGGAACATTGCTATAAATGACAAGTTAACTTGGACAGATTAAAAGAATAATTTATATGATATATTGGGCGGATTTCTTGAATATGTGCTAACAAGAGGAAAAGGGAAATCTCCAGATCAAGAATCAATGTCGTTCTGGAGAAGAGGACAATAAAAGAAGAAGAATATAGATAGAAGAAGAAGAGGGCTACTGCAAGAGGTCCCAACTAGGGTGGTGGGGATCACAGTCTATTTGCATTTTGGTTTATGTATTTTATGTTTATGTTTAGTTTAAGAAAAGAGAAAGAAAGAATATGAGGAAGTCAAGGTCTTGGGAGATTTCCAGATCAAAACAGACAAACACCTTGAACACAACACACTAGACACAGTAGTAATAAAGAAAGGTCTGGATCATTGACATTGTAATTCCAGGGGATGCCAGAGTTGAAAATAAAGAATTGGAAAAACTAAGAAAATATAGATATCTGGCAATCAAAGCATGTCGCTTGTAGATAAAGCACACTTCAATGGTCTCCGTAGTCATTGGGGCTTAGGGGAACAATTATAATGAAATTTCACAGTGTTACCGTGTTTCCCCGAAAATAAGACAGGGCTTATTAATTTTTGCTCCAAAAAAAAACGCATCAGGGCTTATTTTCAGGGGATGTTTTATTTTTTTCCATGTACAACAATCTATGTTTACAGTCATGTCATCTTCTTCTGGTTGCTGCACAATGATGGACGGCGAGGTTTCACTTAACTAGGGCTTATTTTTGGGGTAGGGCTTATATTATGGGCATCCTGAAAAATCATACTAGGGCTTATTTTCAGGTTAGGTCTTATTTTTGGGGAAACAGGGTATAAGGAGTTGCAGATCTCAGAAATAACACCATCAGAGCTACAAAACCCAGCATACATACTGGGCTGATATTTAAAAGGTACTTAGGTTTTTGGTTAAAACTTGTATCTGTTATATAATACCAGTCAGTTTTTTAATACTTTTGATTGACTGTGCCAGGTATTTTTAAATATTTTTGAACAACAATGATGTAAATCTCCCATTTAGAATATATAGAAAAAAGTGTTTTTACTCTATGAAAAGTATGGTGGGGGCAGCCGTTAAAATTACATACTTGGGCAGTTTATAGATACTAACTGAAATCTTTTTGTGCAGTTACGCAAATGGTGTAACTTTTGGAAGCCGACTGCCGTAAGTTAAGAAATGTCCATAAACTGTTTGCTGACCAAGTTGTGAGACTTGGTGTGTACTTGGTAATACCTATGGAGATTTTTTTTTTAACCTGTGGCAGTTTCAATGCAAAAGTTATACTGTTTAGGTAACTGCACCACAAGATTTCAGCCATACGTAAATAAAATTCAGTATCCTCAGTTTCTATTTCTGGTAGAGCGATTTCGCTGCCTATTTTTTAAGACACTGAAGACCCAAGTGATCAGATAGCAGCTGGTGAGTTGATACTGTGCAGCCCATAAATTTTTATATCATAAGGTATTATGGTAGCTTTGTGGTGACTGACATAAATGTTTGCAAGCAAGATGCATTTAATTTTTAAAAGAGAGGCTGAAATGTTAGGAGACGTCAGTGCAATTATGGGCAAACTTGCATAGAATTACCACGAACTAGCCGGTTACACATACAGTGGTGCCCCGCATAGCGAGGTTAATCCGTTCCGGATTAACCCTCGCTATACGGAATCATCGCTAAACGGGTAGGGGAAACGTATTGAAACGCATTAAACTTAGTTTAATGCGTTCCAATACCTTGTTTACTTACCCGTTCAGCGAGGATTCCCCTTGCCGGCAGCCATTTTCGCGCCCTCGCTAAGCGACGGCAGGGCGCGAAAACGGCTGCCGGCAGTCATTTCCGGGCTTCCGGCGGCCATTTTGGAACCGCCGATCAGCTGTTCGGCGGCTCCAAAATGGCCACCGCAATACCCGATCTTCGCAATGCGGGTTTTCCCCATTGCAAAGATCGGGTATGTTTCCGTATAGCGATCCCGAAAAAGGGATCGCTATACGGAAACATTGCTATACGGTGCACTCGTTAAGCGAGGCACCACTGTATATAGAATGCCAGCTTGTCTATGGGTTGTTGATTGAATTTTTTGCCCCCTTAGTAGAGGATCTGAACCAACGTGAGTCTATTTTTATAGCCCTGAAAGATTCTAGGCTCCTGGTTTCATTTTTCTGTGCACTGGTCGCGAGTTTACTTTTACAATAATGAGAAAATGTTTTGACGGTTGTTGCAGGTTTTTTCAGGCTGTCTGGCCGTGTTCTTGAGGTTTTTCGTCCTAACGTTTCAGCGGGAAGAAAAACCTCAAGAACACGGCCAGACAGCCCGAAAAACCTACAACAACCATCGTATCCCAGCCATGAAAGCCTTCCAGAATGCACATAAATTGTTTTGTCTCTCATCCTTAATCCCGGTCCTCTAACACGCTTCATGACAAGGTGTGATTCATACCACGATCTCATCTTTTGTTTCTGTTACTACCTTTCCCCCCAAAGTAAGTGTTCTGTTCTATGTCCAGCAAACAGGTTGGGAATTGAAAGCCAGGGCAGGATATTTGCTCCAAGACCCATGATAAAGTGTCAGAATTTCCTATCTCTCCTTTTCATTCTTCAGCTAACCGGAAAGGTCAGTAAAGAACTGAAGGTGGTCAAGCCCAGGAATTCTTAAATTCCAGCCTTAAGAACCTTGTGGGTTCAAGGAGTACAACAATGGGTTGATTGATTCATTCCACACACACACACACACACACAACATGACAAAGTGTTGGCACCATGGTGAATGGGCTTTCTTGTGAACTTTGTGCAGGCAATCGGCAAGAAACACTGGAAAGCAAATTTTTAGCGTCCAGACTTCTGGGGAGTGCAAATGCTGAGCCCTTTTAAGTAAATTGACACATGTGTTACAGAGCGTAATGCCTGAAGGGAGGGTGCTCGAGACTTATGAAAGATAAAGGGAGAATGAGAGAGAGAGAGAGAAGGAGAGAAAATGGAAACCCTGAGTTCTCACTGTTGCGAATTGCCACTATCTTTGATTTTTAAAAAAATCATTTGTTTTAAAGAGTAGAAGGTTGCATTTAAAAAAAGAAAACTGTATTAGGATAGGGAGAGAGAGTTAACTTCCAGATGTTTCAAGTAGTGAGACGGTCCAGGTAATTGCACCAGACACATATTCTGGAATTTCTGAGTGTCCCTGGTCTCCTAGCGGTATATACGAGTCTCTGTTTGAATATGTACAGGGGCAGTCCATTTGTGACTGAAATGTGGGTTCTTTTCTTTTTCTGCCGTGCTCCCAGGCTTCTGTGTCATAATTGTGTAGGCTGGGGTCCTAGTGAAACTTTCCAAAACTAATCAACATACCCTTCCAGCAGAATAATGCAGGATCGTATTAGTTCCCTTGCATACACAGTAACCCCACTGGATGGGAAAAAAAACTGGCTTGAACCCGTGCAAGGAGACACTGGATCCTTCCTTGAGCCACTGCTATTAATGATAAAACAACTCACACGGTGGTTGTGTAGATTTGACTGCTGGCCAAAAGCGATACTGTTTCTAGAAATTAATTCCTCAACTTACTGTGTAGGAAATGCCCCAAACTTGGAAAAGTCACTTCTTTATTTTTCTCCTATAAATCCCAGAATCTCTCTGTGGTGTCCTGGTGACCTTGGGAATTACCGTCTTGGTTCCCATCCTCAGAATGCAGTTCCCAGAAACTGCTGGCCAGGGTTTCTGGGAGTTGCAGTCCAAAAAATAAAATAAAAAAAAGCACCGGAGTTACCCAAGGTTGGGAGCCACTGGAATAGAAAGAAACATTTCTAAGCCCTGGGACGTTTCCCTCGCATCTGTACCAACAGCTTAATTTTTAGAATGGTAAAGGTAAAGGTTCCCCTTGACAATTTTTGTCCAGTCGTGTTCGACTCTAGGGGGTGGTGCTCATCCCCGTTCCCAAGCCATAGAGCCAGCGTTTGTCTGAAGACAATCTTCTGTGGTCACATGGCCAGTGCGACTTAGACACGGAACGCTGTTACCTTCCCACCGAGGTGGTCCCTATTTATCTACTCGCATTTGCATGCTTTTGAACCGTTAGGTTGGCGGGAGCTGGGACAAGCAACGGGCGCTCACTCTGTCGCGTGGATTCGATCTTACGACTGCTTGGTCTTCTGACCCTGCAGCACAGGCTTCTGTCGTTTAGCCCGCAGCACCACCACGTCCCTTTATTTTTTTAAATTTTTTTTATAGAATGATGATTCACTTAAGTAATAACGGGTCAGTGGGTGTTATTTCTGAAGAAGCATTGAGCAGCACCTGCAATTTATATATCTCCCTCCATTTGTGGAAGGAGAGTCTCCTTGCGAGCAACAAGAAACAGGCAGTGAACTGCACTGAACTTCTAAAAAGGCCATCATTAATCTTCGAACCGAGGGTGAAGGCAAATTTTTATCCCAGGCGGGATTTCTTCCTCACATTAAATTAAATGCATTTGGCGAGAATTCTTTGAGAGCAAACTCATTTCCTCGGCGATTACTCTACTTGGCTGATTGCTAATAGTTGCACTCCCTAAAAGGTCCGATAGGGGGCAGGAGAGAGAAAGATGGAGTGATTACCTTGCTCAGGTGGCTTCCGCAGGTCTCTCAAAAGGGGAAGTCATTGAACAAGCGTCGGATTCTACCGAGAGCATTGCATGCCTCTTCAGCTCACCCTCACTTTCTCTCTCGGTTTCAGGATGCTGGATGAACTCCCAGATTCAGTGACACAGTGGGCCCCTGCAGGAACCGACTGTGGTAAGTGCAGCTACACCCAAGGGACGGCTGGTAGGTCTTCCTTCGGGGAGCAGGCAAAGCAAATTGTAGGTTTTCAGGGTTCAGAACGATCTGGATTTCTGCTTCATTGCGTTGGTCAAGTAGCTCTTTTAGTTTTTTGTTTGGAGTAAACAATAGGAAGGATGCCAACAAACTGGAACATGTTTTAGAGCAATGGTCCCCAACTTTGGGCCTCCAGATGTTCTTGGACTTCAACTCCCAGAAATCCCAGCCAGCAGAGGTGATGGTGAAGGTTTCTGGGAGTTGTACTCCAAGAACATCTGGAGGCCCAAGGTTGGGGACCACTGTTTTAGAGTATATATTTTAATTGTATTTTAACTGTTTTATCTTTTTTACTGTAGTTAAATTGCTGTAAGCCACCCAGAGACCTTTGAGTAGTGTGGGCGGCATATAAGTTGAATGAGTGAATGAATGAATGAATGAATGAATGAACGAAGTTCAGAGGAGGCCAATAAAGATGTTTATGGGGCTGGAAACCAAGTCCTAGGAGGACAAAGAACTGGACATGTTTATCCTTGAGAAAAGAAGACTGAGGAGAGATAAGATAGCATTTTTCAGATACCTGAAATATAGTCATGCAGAGGAGGGGCAGGATCTGTTCTCGATCATCCCAGAGTGCATAATAATGGGCTCAAGCTACAGGAAACCATATTTAAGCTGAATAGCAGGAAAAAAACTTCTTAACTGTTAGAGCAGTGCGGCAATGGAATCAATGACCTTGGGAGGTAATGAGCACTCTAAAGCTGGAGGCATTCAAGAGAAAATTGGACAACCATCTAGCTTTTTCATTTTGGCTGCATCTGGTCTGGTGAAAAAGCAGCAACAGCAGTGTGCATATGACAGAGGTTGTATACTTCCGACTGTGTTAAATGTTTATTGTGCTTAGGTCACCAGTGTGGCGCATGCACTTCTTAAGTATCAGTGGCCTGTCGTGTGATATGACAAGTCATGGGCCAGGGCGTGGACTCACCCCCCTCTATTACCATCTCCACACAAGAACTGGAGGTTGTTTATGACTTTGTGTACCTGGGCTCAACCATCTCTGACACCCTCTCTCTAGATGTCGAGCTGGATAAACGCATTGGCAAAGCAGCCACCATGTTCTCTAGACTCACAAAGAGAGTATGGATCAATAAGAAACTGACAACACATACCAAGATCCAGGTCTATAGAGCCTGTGTCCTGAGCACACTCCTGTACTGCAGCGAGTCCTGGACCCTTTGTGCACAGCAGGAGAGGAAGCTGAACACGTTCCATATGCGTTGCCTCCGACGGATTTTTGGCATCACCTGGCAGGACAAAGTTCCAAACAGAGCAGTCCTAGAACGAGCTGGAATTTTCAGCATGAACACATTACTGAAACAGCGACGTCTACGTTGGCTCGGGCACGTCGTGAGAATGGCTGATGGTCGGATTCCAAAGGATCTCCTCTATGGAGAATTAGTGCAGGGAAAGCGCCCCAGAGGGAGACCACAACTGCGATACAAGGACATCTGCAAGCGAGATCTGAAGGCCCATCCCAACAGATGGGAAAACCTCACATCTGAGCGTTCAGCCTGGAGGCAGGCGGTGCATCATGGCCTCTCCCAATTTGAAGAGACCCTTGCCCAGCAGGCCGAGGCAAAGAGGCAGTCACAAAAGCAGCAAAATCAGGGAACTGGACAGGGGACAGACTGGATTTGTCTTCAGTGTGGAAGGGACTGTCACTCTCGAATTGGCCTCCTCAGCCACACTAGGCGCTGTTCCAAGCTCTCCATACAGAGCACGCTACCATAGTCTTTCGAGACTGAAGGATGCCTAACTGTGTGATATATAAAACTTGGGCAATTACTTTGAGAAATTGATTGGTTCCTTGTATTCGTGAAGGCTTTCACGGCTGGGATCTAATGGTTGTTGTGGGTTTTTCGGGCTCTTTGGCCGTGTTCTGAAGGTGGTTCTTCCTAACATTTCGCAGTCTCTGGTGAAACGTTAGGAAGAACAACCTTCAGAACACAGCCAAAGAGCCCAAAAAACCCACAACAACCATTGATTGGTTCCTGTTACTTGCTGCAGTATTTGATATGTAATTCATCATCATTAATATCATTTCTCCATTATTGTTGGACTCGATGGCCTTATAGGCTCCTTCCAATTTCACTGTTCTATGATTATTCTAATAACATCGAACAGGTGACTCACTGTATTACTCTTGTAGTAACAGAACTGTATTTGCGTTGAAAATCTCAGGATGTGTAAAATTCAGAAAATGTCCACTGCAAATACCTCCAAAATTCTTTGAATGAGAAAATTTTTTGAAGTGTTATCTGAAGAGTGGTTTGTTGTCCATGAAATCTCATGCTGGGATAATTTTTTTAGTCTTACAGGGACTGCAATACTTTTTTTTCTCAAATGGAACATGACTTGCTACATCTAATATAACAAGCCCTGTGTTCCTTCACCTTACATTATTTTTGAATTCTCATTTTGTTACCTTTTGCTCTGTGTATGGGCCATACATAAGGGATGTAGAACATTTATTTATTATTTATTTGATTTATATACAACCCATCTGGCAACCCAGGCCATTCTGGGCAGTTTACATGGTATAATAAAACAGAATATAAAACATGCCTTTTAAGTGCTTTTCCTCCACATACACCTGTATTTCTTTTTTAAAAAGTCCCAACTCTTTCATACTCCATCCGATGATCAAGTAACTTCTTGTGCCATCATCTTAATTCAGCTGATGACACTCACTCCTGTAGGACATCACAACAGCCGGCCTTGAGGATGACTTAAAAATGCAAATTCAGTGCCCATTTTACTGATTTTGCACTGAAAGATTTTTAGGCATCTCCATGATACAGCTGATAACCATAATCCATGAACACACAATTGCATTTGCTAGGTGAATTGGGCACATAACAATGTTTTCTAAAATGTGCATCTTCTTGACCTAAGAAACATTTCTGGGTTTCTCAAAAATCATCTTCATTAAAAAGCAGAATGCTGGACAGAATGGTTGTTTGGTGTGATCCACTAGAGTTCCTATGTTCTTAAGCCTGGAGCCAGCTGACCTCAAATGACCTGAAAATGTTGTTTTACAGGAGAAATAGCCAGGTTTTTGAAAAACGTATCCGGCTTGGCCTACGATGAAAAACCCGAGTATGAAACATTGAAAAAAATCCTTTTGAGCGGCCTGGAACAGAAAAGACCCTGTTACAACGGCGTGCTGGATTTGACCACCACTAAAAGCATACGAGGGGGATGTGCTGGGAATCCCAGGAAGGTACATAAATAAACAGGACAGGTCAAATTGAGATGAAACACAAGTTCTAAAGCATAGTTAACTAGTAAAGCCAAGTCTTGTATTTGGGGGCATATGATACGCATGGATGTCTGTGACATTTGCTTAAAAATATAAGTTAATTGCCGGAGAGGGAATGATAGCAGTTACTTTAAAACAGGGGGTAATAGTCTTTTTCTAATGTTCAGAGCCATATTATCAGTGATCATGTATCTTGAGATTTCCAGTCTCTTTCTCTTTCTGCCATGCTGTATTTTTTTTTCCTGCTTTGTCCCTTCCTGGCTGAAGGAGGGAAAAGTTGATCTTGTCTCAGATTAGGCTGGCGGCCACATGGTATCAGTCAGAGGTGTGCTAGGATTATAGGATGTCCACACCTGCTTTTTTATTTCAAATTAATTATACCGACTTAATTCAGTGTAGTACTTTGTGCTGATGCTCACTCCTTGTTTGTGTGTCTTCCTAAGGAAATATCTGACCATCTAAGACCTTAATTCTTCTGTTATGTTCACACTTGGGTTGTTGACCTTCAAGGATTGGGGAGTCTGGCATGAGTCCTGTGATGCACAGTTCTTATCCTAAGTCAGGGGACAGGGTGGATAAAAAAATCAATGATTTTTTTTAAAAAAATTGATTTAAGTCACTATTTACTTTTTTTAATGAGGGGTTTTTAAATTTAAATTCTTAAAAACATCAGGCTGATTTTACTGAAATCATGGTTTAAATCATTTTAAATCCCCCTTTCCCGGGGGACTTGTGTCTGTTTGATTTGCGCTTCCTAGCGGGATGCAGGAATGTGTGCATTCATCTTGTAGGGAGCAGCCCTGAACGTCAGCTCCTCTTTAAAGATCCATTTGAAAACGGAGTTGCCCTTCTGGGTGCAAACTTTCCCCATCTCTTGCACGCTCTCCATATATTTGTTCTTGCTTTCCAAAGTCACTTCCCTATAATCTTGGCTTTCGGTATAAGTTCTAACTCTTTACAATTGTAGCATACTTTGGTTTCCACCTTATGGGTTGTCCGGTGGCATTGTCTTCTTTTAAATCCCTAGGCTGAAATCCTGCTGCACATTTAGGGAAATAACTTTAAGAAGCTAATTGCTCTTAAGAAATTTTCATAGACATCTGTTGAAGCCCAAGTCACGTGACACAGTACAGTTGTGCCCCACTTTACGATTGCCCCGCATTATGATGAAACCGCATTACATTTTTGCGATCGCTTTTGCAATCGCAAAATGATGATCTGAATAGGCTTTTTTCGCTTTGCGATTATCGGTTCCCTGCTTCGGGAACTGATTTTTTGCAAAACAACAATTTTCCAACAGCTGATTGGCGGTTTCAAAATGGCCGCTGGGTAAATAAAATGGCTCCCTACTGTTTTCTGGGACGGATTCCTCGCAAGACAGCCACCGAAAATGGCCGCCCTATGGAGGATCTTCGTTGGACGGTGAGTTTCCAGCCCATTGGAATGCATTGAAGGGGTTTTAATGCGTTTCAATTGGCTTTTTATTTTTGCATGACGACATTTTCGTTCTACAGCGATTTCGCTGGAATGAATTAACGTCCTAATGTGAGGCACCACTGTATACAACAGATAATGCCTACACAGATTTCTTAACTCATGACAATGTATGTCTAGAACAGTGGTTCCCAAATGTTCTTGGACTAAAACTCCCAGGAGCCATCACTACTAGCTGTGTTGGCTGGGATTTCTGGGAGTTGTAGTCCAACAACATCTGGGGACCCAAGATTAGGAATCACTGCTCTAGAGGTTATGCCATTTGTGTAACGACACAACAGTATTTCAGCCTTTGTTTTAATACACTTGCACTAACATGATAAGGAGATTTACTGGTTCGACTTAGAAATGTGTGAGTGTTGTTTGCCTTCTGCCAAATGGATGAGCCCAAAGACTTTGTGGATGCGTGTTCAATAAGGTGGTGTTAAGGTGTCATGCATATTTAATATTCCAAATGAACTCCGGATTGCGGCTCTCCTACAGGAGCCAAAAAATGTGGGATGAAAACTAATGGGACTGATCAACGGCGAGATGAATGGCGATTCAAATCGCAGTGCACAGATGGTTCTGATTTGCCCGAGTTTTGTAGCTGCTGCAACTGAAGACATAAAATAGCTGCCTCGTCATAAATTAGCTCTTTGGAAGCCAAACCTTGGCACCAGCGCTTTACAACCTTCAATTAGTAGCGAAAGAAGTATCTGAATGACTCCAGTATTGACATCTGTAGGTCTGCATAGTAATCATTCCTAATAGAAGAGAATCTCTGTTTGAGGGGCTTTTGCATGGCTAATTAACTACCAGTGAGAATATGTAATTTTTTCATGATCTCCCGATTGTCACCTTTCTCTCATGATACAATTACATTTTATTGTAGCGAGCGCCTTCGGAAACCCAATTGTCAGCACTATTTACGTTGTGCGGAAAAGCAGAACAAAAGTTCATGTTTAATAAAAAGCCACTGGATTTTGATCTTGGTAATTACCAAGACTTTTTTTCAGAGTTTTATAGACTTTGGTGGATGGTGGGGTTTTCTTTGTTTTGTTTTTTAAATCGCTTTTACAACAAAAGCAGAAAAGCTGTTGCTTTGACAGTAGCTGGCTTGCTGTTGTGGTCACCATTTAATCTATGCTAATTTGAGCCATTTCTTTATGTGTCTGCAATTTGTCGTTTTCTAAAGTTAATTGAAATATATAAGCTTCCCCCCCCTTTAAACAAAAAGGACCTACTCTTTTCCATTTCTGATTTTCACCAGTTTGATCTCTCTTTTTTGTTAAACTCTAGAAAGCAGATTAAGAACTAGACATGGACAGCTATTAAAAGCTGAGCGAAAGCTTTCATGAAACTGTCCAAAAGTCAATGCTACACATTGTTTTCACTGTGAAAGTGAATGTGTGCCATAGTTTCTCAAGCTGCTCCAAGCAGTTGGATAATGATTATTAACAGTAATAGCAATAATATTTGTGATATTATTGCTTCTCTAACCGGATTTCCAACTTCTTCTTGGAAATGCATGCAGTTCTGCAAACTTCCCTTTGTCTGAAAGGTGGTCTGCCATACAACAGTAGATGGATGGTGTTAGACCTACAGAAAGAAGCCCAAGAGCTTTGGATATACAGCCTTTAAAAAAAAAGCAATCTAACCAGTTGTTGGGATTAAGGACCTGCTTAGGCATGTCCAGTGGGTTTTTTCCTTTAAACATGTATATCCTTCCTATATAATGTTATATATGCCTTTGAAAACTTCCCTTTGTTCCAAAGGCAGCTGCTTATGCAGGATGGGAGTATGGGGGATTATGTTCCAGATATTTATTTGTTTGTACAAAGTATTAATCATTTTTTTTCTATCCACCATGTCCACTAAACAATACGTTAAAAATACCTGATTAAAATATAAGTAAAGCAAAATGAAAACAAGCTTAAATCTTTTTCTGCCTCTCCCTCTGCAGTATCCTGGGCTTATAGAAATGGTGCCCTAATAGCTCTCTTGTTGGCCTGTTCTCACGATTTCTGCAATCAAAGGCTGACAGGCAGCCAAACTGTGTCCTTTTCTTTTGCACAGTCTTCAGTTTGTCACATATGACAACAGGACATTTTGGCCATGGCAAGTACAAGTGATTGAATTGCACAAGCCTTCTCTGGACAGGCTGCCAACCTTACTAAATGCCAGTAAGGAAGAGGATAGATTACAATGTAAAAGGAGAAGATTGGAAACAAGATATGGGAGGCTGATGATCATGATCATTTAGGCCAGGGGTCTCCAAACTACAGCCCATGGGCCACATCTGGCCCGCCTTGCCTTTTTATCTGGCCCGGGCATAGGAAGAGGGAAGGGAAACCCAAGCAATCCCCCACTCCACTCTCTTTGTAAAGACAGTGGGGGTGGGAGATCACTTAGATCTGGCTTCGCTCCTCTTCCTATTCTCGCTCAGGCATAGGAAGGGGAACCCAAACGATCCCCTATCCCCGTTGTATTTGCAAATACAGTGGGGGCGCGGGATCGCTTGGGTCCCTCTTCTGTCCTTTGGCCCTTGAAAATGTGTAAAATATATGTGGCCCTCATACTGAGAAGTTTGGAGACCCCTGATTTAGACCAGTGATGATCACAGCCATAAGATCTGTAGAGCTTAAGCTTCTCATATGAAAGGGTTATGGAGTTTTCCCTGAAGATCTGCTGTGCTTCCCACTGGACAAAGCAGGATTTCTCTGCACGCCCCTTCTGCTTCATTTGAAAGTGCAGCATTTATTCCACCTTATACTCAGCTTTAAATGTGGCTTAGATTATTGGCGCTAAGCAAAAATGGTGCTGAACTTTGATTGTAGGAAGATGGAGAGCTGTAACAGTATTTGCAAGTGCATAACCTCATTTAAAGCCCATGAACGAGGAGTGTCAATTATCACAGCTTCTGTTCCTTTGATGCAGCCAGTAGCATTTTTAATGGACAATAACAAGGTCAGAGAGAGAGCTGTGCTGTTTGCAGATGACTTGACCCAAGTATCCCTCACCCTGAGTTTTCATAAGGATTCCTAATACTTCCTTTCATTTGCATGAAATGAATACTTGCATCTTCTCAAGTCTGAGCTGTTTTTGACTCAAGGGTATTCTGACAGAGAATATGTGAACTACTGGAAAGACAGAGAAGTCCATTTTCTGTAAAAAGTTTCAGCTGCTTTTGAGTATGAAAAGCATTATTTTCACTCCCACACGCGTTGCAATTGTGGAGGTGAAAATGACATCCTCATACAGAATACAGTGAATTTACTTATTTAAATTTTTTTTTTACCCTTTCTTTCTCCTTGAAAAGGACCCAAGGTGGGCATACAACAATGAAAGACAAATATTTGTTTGAAAACAATGAGTATAAAATGACGGTTAACATCACTAAAAGATGATATTTAAAAATTATGAATAAGGAAGCATCTTACATCAATTCACAGGCATAATAAAGCCAAAGATTGAGTATACAAATTTTTTAAAAATGTCACTCAGAAATTGAAACTATAAAAATGGAAAACACAGGTACCACTAACAAACTAGTCAAAGCAGTAATGCATAACAATCTATCCAAAAATCAAAGACAGGTAGCTGGTTACTGAGGGAAGGCTTGCCTGAAGAGAAAGGTCTGATGATGATGATGATGATTGTTATTATTATTATTATTATTATTATTATTATTATTATTATTATTATTATTATTATTATTATTATTATTATTATTATTATTATTATTATTATTATTATTATTATTATTACACATTGAGACAGCCCCATGGTTGTCATGGTGGCCATGAAGTCCTAAGCCGCCCCAGTCAAGGCAGCCTCGGCATGGATGTTGAGGTCCCCCAGCAGCCTGGGAGACTACCTCCGTCAGCTCAGGCAGGGAGACTGTTGGTACGCAGCAGGGTGGGCGGTACACCAACAGAATCCCTAACCTGTCTCGCGAGCCCAACACACAATACAGGCCCTAAAGGCCTCCTCTCAGAGAGACAGGAAGCCTGGTCAAAGAGATAGAAATCCTATAGCCTATAGCAACTCCCTCTCCCCAACCTTCCCAGCGACGTTGGTGCTGGACCGAATAACCAGGCACACAGCTGGGAGAGGGGACCACCACCCTCTCCCACCGAGGTCTCAGTAATGCATGCCAAGTCAGCACCCTCATCCAGAATTACATCATGGATGAGGGCAGTCTTATTTTGTACTGGCTTGGCGTTCATCAACAGCACCGTGTGGCTCGAGGGTTTGCTGATATAGTCACCTGATACCATCTGGTTGGGGGCATTTAATTTATAAGCCGCCCAGAGACCTTTGGGTAGTGTGGGCGGCATATAAATAAATAAATAAATAAGAGGGAATAGATGTAAGGTATCTAACCTCTCTTCTCCTACATGGGCATGTTCTACCCCCCCACCACCATTCCTTCCCCTACCCAGCACCACCTCCAATGCCCTCCCCACTTCCTGTTCCCTTAGATTCACTGTGGGCCTCTATGTACGTAACCTGGTGGCAATTGATAATCACAATAAAAGACCCTTTTAAAGACCCTTCTCACCCCCCCCGCCAGGTGGCTGATGTTGAGGAGGGGGTGGGGCAGCCAGAGGCAGCAAGGGCCCAGTCCTGCAAGGCCGAGGGAGTCCAAGCCAAACTTCCCCAGGAAGGTTGGCAACCGGCGGCAGCACAGCCACACTGTCTCTCACTCAGTGTCTGAGGGACGGCAGATGATGAAGACTCCCCGGAAGGCAGGAATGTTGGTCTTTGCCTGCTTGTGAAAGGATAGTAAAAAATGAGTCCAGCCTAGCCTCTGGTGGGAGGGAGTTCCAAAGTCTGGGAGCAGCCACGGAGAAGGCCCTCTCCTGTGTCCCCATATGACACAGCTGTGAAGGTGGCAGGAAGAAGAGAAAGGCATCCCTTGATGATCTTAACACCTGATCTGGCTCTTAATGGTGAGATACGGTCTTTGAGATAGCTTGGACTCTGGCCATTTAGGGCTTTATAGGTTAAAACCAGCACTTTAAATTGTCCCCAGTAACTGATTGGAGCAAGCGGAGCTGCTGTATTTTGGACCTCCTGAAGTTTCCTGACACTTTCCATTGGCAGCTCCACATAGCGCGCATTACAGTAATCCCGCTGGAAAGTATCTAGGGTGTGTGGCCGGATCAGATCTCTTGAGAAATGGACATAGCTGGGCAATAGTTTTACCTGTGCAAATGCACTTCTGGCCACCGCTGAGACTGAACATCCAGGTTTAGGGATGAATCCAGGAGCATCCCCAAGTTGAAGGGGACAATAATCAGTTCATTGATTCAAGAACAGCAGGATATTTGTCCAGATATCTTGAGACTGTAGTAGAGATTAGTTTGGTAGCAAGCATATTTTGATGCATTTAAAAAAACTGCATCGGCACTTTCCAGCTCAATTATTCTATTATTTTTATTTCAATGGGCATTTGGACCTCTTGCTCAAACTTGTGAGCTACACTGCTGTTTGTTCCATATATTGAGCGCCTGTTTACTTGATAAACTATTCTCCTGTAAGTAAATCTGGAGATTGTTTTCCTCAGCCCCCCCCCCCCCCCCAAAAAAAACCCTGCTACCATGGATGTGGAGCAACACACTTCTGAATGGCAATGGCTCGCTAGAATTTCACTCTGTGCAGATCTTGCCACATTTACTGCACTTGGTCCACTTCCTAATGCAACTGACAAGTTACAGACTAGTGACAAGGGTAAAGATGTGTCAGAGTTCTGTATATTTGATCGGGAGAGAAGATAATGAAGGGGAGGCATGACAGGTTTGTGCCAATATCTGGAAAGCTGTCATACAAAGGTAGTGAAGATCTGCTTTGTTAGTTTTGAGGGTAGGACTAAAAGTGAGGGGTGAAAAAGTGCAAGGGGGTGGGTTTTGGCTAAGTAGTGAAAAAAGTGCCTTAAGGAGAGTATTTCCCTCTGTGAACTGCTTATATTTTAGGAGAGGCTAAATGATGGTCCAGCAGAGACGCCATAGCTGTCCCATTCCTTTCTAAGTAACCTGAGCTAGACTGGGGTACTTGTTTCCCTCAATACTTGGTTGCCATGTTAGCCCTAGTAGTTAGAGGCAATGGAGAAGGATGATGGGAATTGCACTCAAGCAACATCAGGTGCTTAAGCTATATCGAGACACTAGATTACCTCCAGTGTCTCTTCCAGTCCTGTTATCATGTTCTATCATGTCCAAAGTTAAATTGGGTTCTTTAGGAGAAAAGTGGGGTAAAAATATTTTAAATAAAAAATAAATCCATGCTTAAAAACAGTTTTGATGGCTCCAGCCAACATCTCACAGTTCACTCTACTTTTACAGGGCTATTCCGAGTTGGAAATGAAATAATCTCAGAAGGATAGGATGGTCAGTGAATCAGTACATTTAATGTAGGTACAGAGTTTATTAGAGGGGGTGGTGGGGGAAAAGTAGGAGCATGTTTTAGGGTAACTGGGAACATTTTCTGAAAGCGTATTATGGGGCAAGAGGAGAAACTAGTTGTCTCATTTGGGACATTAAATCGCCTGCTAATGGAATAAGTACTAATGATTTTTCTCATTTGAAGCATTGACATTAATTAGAATAATCACAATAACAAAACAAAATCAGATATAGTTAATAAGAGTTTAATTGATACTTACTGATTTCACACGTAGTAAAGGTTCATAACAATCACCTAGTGTTCTTAAAGAATTCTTAACAAATTGCCTGAAGGACAGCACAACTGCGATACACTTCTCCCTTCATCGATGCTGGGATGAGGAGCGCCAGACCTTTCTGTAGATCAAAATTCATGTATAACTCTTATGCCCCCCCCCCCAAAAAATATAACTACAAAACATAGTTGATTAACATAGAGAGGATAGTTCCTTCTGTTGGGGTTCTCTTCCATAACATTGACAATTCTTTCCATACTGTGTGTAATGAGCCTTAAAGATCCGTATGATTTCTTGAATCACAGATGTTGTGTTTGGGAGTAAGTAGACCACCTTCAGCATCGAACTCATGGATTTCTGAGTGGTCAGGGGCACAGTATTGAATACTTATATACTGATTTATTGGGGGGGGACTGTATAACCCAAACCATGCTGTTCAGACCTTTGCAATTGAAGGGAGAAGTGTACCCTTATCAAACGCTTAGCAAATCTGCTGCACTGTAAATTTCAGCCCTTCCTTCTGTTACTGTATTGTAATGATATTTTTACACAAAGCAGGTGCACGCTGCTGTCATGCACCTGTCATTCACTTTCAGAAGGTTCCCACATAAGACTTATTCAGTGGGATGGAGGCAATGCAATAGGAGCTTCTGTACTCGATGGCCCACTGAACCCATATGTTTTTCAGGCGGATTTGCCAAAGCCAGTAGCAAAGCAAGTAAAAGAAATGAAGGAGAGCAGGTTGGAAAACAAGGAACTTGCTTATCGTAGAAAAGCCGCTGTGGGAATGAAAAGCGGCCAAGTACAAGAGAAACAGATGCTGGCTGGAGTGAACAAGCCTCTTCAGATTGAAGTGGTGAGTTTGTTTTTTAGAAAACATACTATTGATGCATGAAACTGTACATGGCTTGTTGAAAGCGCTGCTTTTCAGGCTCTGCTTTCCCCCTTTAGAAAATGTTAAGCACGGATGAGAAACAGAAAAACAAACAAAGGTTCCTTCTCTCGTCTCAAATGAATGTTTTTGCTAAACTTGTCACTTCCCAACTAGTCCATTTTAAAATGGTGGTAATTCTTGATTACTCTCCTCTGCTACTTCATCTCCAAGCTAAATTGACTGGACCTGATTTGGTGTTGCCCACGTCCCTTATCAGTCTCCGTAACCATGTAAGCACTTTACGTATACCTCCTAAATGCACTGGCAATGTGTAGTGGCCCATTCATACACTGCTACATACAAACAGCTGCTGGGCAGATTAGGTGAATTCAGACATAATGGGGTGGAGTGTTGAATGGTGGAATGTTTACATGGCAAGGGCTTTGGCTATAGCCTGTATTCTATGTAAACTGAGCCTGATGTGCACGTTAATTTTGCCCTCCTCCCTTGCACTACTTCTAGTAGCCACACTTAAGCCATACTATTCCCATAAGGCTGCGAATAATAATCTGTAGGAAGCAAACTAGAATGATAAGCTGCAGCACTATAATGTAGATCTAAGCATACAATGGAACATGAGCAGAGACTTCTGACTTATATACCCTCCACCGAGAAAGGTTTGTAGGCTAGCAGAGACCTCTCAGCATGTGAAGGCACAGCAAGGCCAGTGGCTTAGTGCACCAGAAGGAAATGTAGGGTTCTGCCAAGTGTTTGGAGGAAAACCATTTCTGGCACAAGCAGGATTTGGGGGGGGGGGGGGAGGGACATTGGTAATGTTGCCAATCTGATCTGGTGGCTGATAAAATAGCACTTTCATGATGCCCCTTCTCAATTACCAATAGCGCTTTGTATAGAAAGGGCTGTGTTTGAAAAGATTACCCTTCAAAGAGAATGAACAAATAACAGTTGAGCCCATGTTTCACTGATCTGAAAAGTCTGTTCCAATCCTAGGACTGTACTTGGAAAAAAATAGTCTCAAACGGCCTTCCAGCATGTCATCTTTCCCAGGACCAATGTTGCCTAAAGCCATTGGAATGGGTTGTTAATTTTTGGCCTAGAAAGGAAACACACCAAGTATATTTGCATGCATGCTTCTTATATTATATAGGGGCACTAAAGACCCTTGCATTCCTTGCAGTCAACAGCTACAAGCAAACAGTTGCTCCCCCATCTCAAGGTGCTTCATTAATTCTCTTTCAACTGTCTGTTAAATAACTGGCATTTATTTATTCTTCCTTAGGAAAACACAGAACCACCATACAGTACTTATCCCTACAAGTCCTTCCAGAAAACTGAAGACAAATGCATAGAAAATGGAGTTACATTTCCACCAGTCTGCCAGCCCGAATGCCTTCAAAAGTTGACTAGCCCCACAGCATGCAGGAATTCAGAGCCAGGACTACATGAAACATTGTACCAATATGTCATAGCCATTGTTATCCTTGTCTTCTTAATATTTCTTGCCTTGTATTTCCTTTGATATCTTCAGGAATGTGCATTTCTAGTCTTTAGTTATATGCATATACATTGTGAGAAATTCCATTTCAGACTTCCTTCATAGACATTTTCAGTGTGATCTGCTGCAAAAAAAATTCAAATCAAAGGTGAATTGTTTGAAACTGAAATGTAATAAACTTTTTGCACTTAGCCCATAATGTTCTCTAGTATACTTATTATCAAAAAAACAATGAAAAAATAATTTTAAATTCAAACAATTAACCCTCCCCCACATGCAGAGTATCAAAATACTTAACTGGTATTTGAAACATGCAATCATAAACTTTGCAAGAGGTATTATATCAAAACATGCATATTTATTTCAATTTCATGTGAAATAATAGCTGCATCTTATTATTTTTATGGGCACAGGAAAGGCATTGTGGACATTGTACATCTAATTGACAAGGTGCTAGCTATACATTCAAAAATGTAATAGGATTCTGCCCAATAACTGTAATATAGATATTGTGATTATTATAAAGCTACATTACTTTTTCTTACCTTGTTACAATAGGGACATTCACCAAATATGACATTAAAACTCTGTCGACTAGAAGGAAGCCCACGTAGCCACTGTAGGGAAACACAGTTTTGTTAAACTGTTAACAGGTGCTGTCTGAGCAGATTAAGGCCCAGGATGAGACTAAGAAAAGGTCTTAAATCAAGAGGAGAATCTGATACAATACAGTACTTATAAAAGGGAAGAGTGGCAAAATGAGGAATACTGGATGGTTGTTACAAGGCTGAGTTAGATAAGAGCAATGGCAATAAACCAGAATCGCCAGACATTCATTTAAATGAACGAACACAGGAAGAAAACCTCAGAATTTGGATTATTGTTTTTCCCTTTTAATATTCCATAGAGCTCAACACATTTTGGCCCTCCCTCAGGGTCTAAACCAGATTCTTTAGTGCTTTAATTGTGGTGCAATTTCCTTTACACTGATAGAGGGCTGAAACGTATCAAGCTCCACAGGATAATAAAAAGAAACAAGCATTTTGAGATTTCTTCCTTGGTTCATACATCTTGTCCAAGCCAAAAGGAAAAAGAAAAAAAATTACTACTACAAGGCATTCACCACAGGACTGAATTGGTACACGTCACTCTGCAAGATGGCCTTTTGTGGGAATCTGACAGAGGTTTAGTTGCTAGCGAGGGTCTCCTCTCCAATTAGAGGATAATTTACTTAGCCTGGACAGGGTTATACTCCACCTAAAAGACTGGGTTTGCAATTTGGGCACTGTCCTGCATTGCCTTCATAATACAGTGGTGCCCCGTATAGCGAGGTTAATCCGTTCCGGATTAACCTTCGCTATGCGAAAACATCGCTGTACGGGCAAGGAAAGCCTATTGGAACGCATTAAACTTAGTTTAATGCGTTCCTATAAGCGTCCAAACTTACCCCTCCAGCGATGTTTTCGCGTCCGGCGGCCATTTTGGAGCCGCCGATCAGCTGTTCGGCGGCTCCAAAATGGCCGCCGGACGCCCCAATCGTCGCAAAGCGAGTGCGGCGATTGGGGCAGATCCATATAGCGATCCCCAAAAAGGGATCGCTATACGGATTCTTCGTTAAACGGTGCGCTCGTTAAGTGAGGCACCACTGTATCAACTTTTGGCCGTGACAGGGGATAGGCTAAACTTTTAATTGCCCCCAAATGGCTGAAGCTGATGTTATCAGTTGCTTGACATAAAGTTGCTCAATAGGATTTCAGCCAATATGTACTATGGATTTCATATGTGCAGAAAACAAGATGCCAGATTAATCCCCACATCAGTTACATCCTAGGTGTTAAATCAACCAGTGGACAATCAGGACAGGATTCTCCTCTCTGGGTGAGAAGCTATTACCCAGCAGGAGACCAACATTGGGTGGCGGGCCCACACTTTCAGAACATACTTTCCTAAGAGGTCAGTGTTGCCTTATGGTTTCTCTGTGGGATAACAGCTAATATACATAAGTATTATAATGAGATGGGCACAATACTGCATGTCCTTTGGAAAAATGCAAATTATCCATCCATACTGTTTCCAACCCTGCATTTATAAATGCAAAGTGAATATCTATTGAAATCACCCCAGCATCATCCCCCATCAATGAGGATCTTTTTAAAAAGGTATCTTAACTATGTAGGAAACAAACAAAATCAAACTCACCAAAACAAAAAAATGATAAAGGGATAATTATAAATTTTCTAAACATCTGGATTACATTCGTTTTCAGTTATCTAGTCCAAGTATACATACAATGGGGCTGCCTTTGAGGCTGCTGCGGAAACTACAGGTGGTGCAGAATACGGCGTCCAGATTACTCAGTGGAGTGAGAAAATTCCAACATATCTCGCCCACTCTGGCCGCATTGCATTGGCTGCCCATACGATTCCACATCGACTTCAAAGTGCTGTCGCTTATGTATAAAGCCCTAAACGGTTTAGGGCCTCGATGTTTGGTGGAACGCCTACTCCCACCAAGATCTACCCGTGTCACCCGCGCGAGCCAGGAGGTGAGGCTGAGGAGCCTAACGCCGAGGAAGGCCCGGAAAGAAAAGACAAGAAACCAGGCCTTCTCGGCGGTGGCTCCTTGCCTCTCGAACAATCTACCTCCTGGGATTCGCGGGCCTCCCTAAGAATCAATTAAAGACATGGTTATTTCGGCAGGCCTTTCCTCCAGACAATCCCTGATGATCCTCTTTCTTTCCTCTCTACTTGGTTTCTTCCCTTGTAAAGTTTTATTATTTATCCTGTTTTATATATGTATATCTTTATTATTTGATGATTGTGAGCTGCCTAGAGTGGTCCTGAGTTGGCTAGATAGGCGGGATATAAATAAAATAAATAAAATAAATAATAAGTATAGATAGCCAGCTAGAATATAGTACTGAACGTTTCAGATTATTTTACCTCATATAAACAAGCTTGATGGAAAGACTGGCCACAGCGGGAGTCATTGCAAACTTGATCAGGAATAGTTCCATCAAGACGATATGCATAGCAGATCCCACAATCCATGGAAAAGTCCTTTAAACAAGCAAGGAAACAGAACAGAATGCAGGTACAGTACATCCAATGAATTGCCGTGTTTTCTTTTGTGAATGAAATCCTGTTGATCAGTGAGTCATAAGCAGAATAGGCCCACTGAATCAGTGGGGATCTAGAGAGTCTCCTCCATAAATCTTACTGATTCGGTAGGCCTACTCTAGTTGCAAATAAATCCACTAAGCAACAGGAATTCAGCTTATTTTTACTTGTTTCCATACTTTAACATTTCCCCAAGTTTTACTCATTTTAAATAACCACATGATTTCATAATATATCGGAGTTTATTTATGACAATGGACGAAAGCCTACACCTAATCCCTCAATTACAAATGTGTACCGAAGCTGAAAGAACCCTAATTAATTTTTCAACACTTTGTAGAAGTTTATTTTTCATGAAAAAATTTATAGAGGCCATAGATGGCAGATAACATTTGAGGTACTTCCCTATTACTTAGAATACCATGTCTATGATGGTAGGTCCATAGGTCTACTAAACTTATCCAAAAACAAGGACAATAAGCTTTTTTTTCTGTTACAACTGTTCTTTTGCTTATATGCCAATTTAACTAATTAACATTCTTAATTAATTGACTGAAATATCTTTAATTAGGTGACAGCCCTGCAAATTTATCACTCAAGGGACAAGCCAAACAGTGATTCCTTACACACATGTATAGAAATAAGTGCTGTCTTAATAAAATCAACCCACAAATGTAAAGGACATCTTTACAGAATACACAATCAAATTATTGGATATAAACAGACTAAAGCTTTCTGAAGTGGACTGATCCTTGGATTAACCCCAAAAATTCTATTTCAATTCATCTTGATACTGAGGATATTTTGTGGGAAATGACTTTCAGTGACAGAATTACAATAAAGTACTATTAACTCATGTGGTACACTGTGTGGATAATGTAAGATGTTTCAGTGGTGCCTCGCATAGTGATTGCTTCGTATAGCGATGAAATCGCTTTGCGACGAAGATTTTGCAATCGCTTTATCGCTTTGCGATGGTCCCTATGGGGGAATTTCGCTTTGTGATGATTGGTTCCCTGCTTGGGGAACCCATCATCGCAAAGCAATGCTTTTTAACAGCTGATCAGCGCCGCACGCTACCCCCCCGGCGTGCAGTCCTAGGTGCTGCAGAGCTAATGCATAAATAGGGGACGGCGGGAGGGGGGGTGCTCCGGATTGGCGCCTCGGGAGGAGGGAGGGAAGGGGGACGAAGGGCCTGGCCCCGATCCCCGTGCGCACTTCTGGGGCGGCAAGCCAGAGAGCTGTTGCGGCGGGAGGCACTGCAAAGGAGGAGGCGCCCGCCCGGAACCGGGATCAGGGTGGCAGTGGCTGGACGGGGGGGCAGTGCGCCAGAGACGGCCTCCTTGCCCCGTCTGCGCCCCAGGAGAGCCCCGTAAGGGTGGCGGTGGGTGGCGCGCCCCTTCCCACTGCCTCCAAGCTCTCCTCCCGCCGCTCGCCGTCCAAGGCAGACAAACCCCGGAGGCCTTCCTTGCGGCACCTGGGGAGCGCGGCCACGTCTTGACCCGCCAGGCGCCATGGGCAGGACGGGGGTGGAGGCAGAGCCGGAGCCAAGTGCCTTGGGCAGCCGATAACCTGTTTGCAGGGCTGGCCCTGGAAAGGCTCACCGGGTTTTGGGAGCGCCGCGGAGAGCCGGAGGAGCCCGGCCCCCGGAGGGAGAGGCCCCACACCCTGAGCAGTGTGTGTTTGCCCAGCAGCTGCCCAGGCCGTGGCCTGGATGCATCCCGCCCCTCCGGCCTGCCCGTCTGTGCCCCGGGACAGCCCCGCCAAGGAGACCAGGCGTCCGGGGTTGGCTGGCTGGCAGTGGGTGGCGCGCCCCTTCCTGCCCTGGGCGGCTGCCTGCCTCCAAGCCCTCCTCCCGCTGCTCGCTGTCCAAGGCGGACAAACCCCGGAGGCCTTCCTTGCGGCAGCCGGGACTGGCTGGCTGGCGGTGGAATTTCGCTTTGCCATGATTGGTTCCCTGCTTGGGATCATCGCAAAGCAATGCTTTTTTAACAGCTGATCGGCGGTTTCAAAATGGCCGCCCACTGTTTTCTGGGATGGAATCCTCGTTTCACAGGCAGCGAAAATGGCTGCGCTATGGAGGATCTTCGCTGAACGGTGAATCTGAAGCCCCTAGGAACGCATTAATCGCGTTTTAATGCGTTTCTATGGGCTTTTTATTTTTGCATTGCGACATTTTCGTTTAGCAGCGATTTCGCTGGAACGAATTAACATCGCAATGCGAGGCACCGCTGTATTCATACTGATAGCTAGTTAAATATATGTTGCAGACTTTAATTTTTTAAAAAATTGAAGTTTTTGGTATCTTTTGCACAGGCATTCTTTTCTAGAAAGTGCTTCCTGCTGCTCCCATCTGATACTGTATTCAAAATGTGATTACCCAGTTGCTGTGGATTAACTTACTGATTTTTCCAGAGCTTCTCGAGATGGAAATTCTATTTCTAAAACCTCCTTCAAATTTTGTAATAAACTGGTCTCTGGATCCCTTAAATAAATAAATAAATAAATAAATAAATAAATAAATAAATAAATAAATAAATAAATAAATAAATAAATAAATAAATAAATAAATAAATAAATAAATAATGTAATGCTCATTTTCCAACAAAGTTAAACATTAAAGTTATAAACTAAATATATAAAAAATACACTTACCACAAGTGTATATTGCTGTTGAGCTTGACTTTCAAGGGATTTACCACTGAAAACAAATAAAACATGTTGATGCCCTTAATATGATTTACAGCGGTGCCCCACAATACGACGACCCCGCAGTATGACGACTTTTTTGCAATCGCTATAGCGATCGCAAAACGATGGATCCTATGGGGGAAATCCACTTTACAATGATTAGGTTCCTGCTTCGGGAACCGTTTTTTCACTGGACAACGATCTTTTTAGCTTATTGTCGGCTTCGCAAAATAGCCTCCCTCTGTTTTCCGACCCATGCTTCAGAAGACAGTGATTAAAAACAGCTGATCAGCACTCTCAAAATGGCTACCCTATGGAGGATCTTCGCTGGACGACCAGGTAATTTCCCCATTTGAATGCATTAACCAGTTTCCAATGCATTCCAATGGGGATTTTTTTTTTCACATGACGACGATTTCCTGTACAGCGATTTTCCTGGAATGGATTATTGTCGTCATGCAGGGCACACTGTATCTATTCATTATTTTGCATTTATGCCACCTTTCTCCTGATGAAGGGACTCAAGGCAGCTTACAAATTATTAAGAAGCACATCAACTAAAAACACAGTGCATAAAATAAACATAATATTAAAACAGTTAACAGCAGTGAAAAACACCTTAAACTCATATAAAAAGAATGATAGTAAAGTCCAGCATCCCAAAATCAAGAACTGGTGATTTTGCCAATGCAGCTGTTAATAGCCTGTCAAATAATAATAATAACAACAACAACAACAACAACAACAACAACAACAACAACAACAATAATCTCTTTGCCTGTTTCCTGAAGGACAAAAGCACTCCTCGCCACTACTGAAACCTGGACATCCAAGCTGAGTCTAGGGCTATACCCAAGCTGCAAACCTAATTTCTCAGGGGGAGTATAACCCATCCAGCATGGATTGGATGCCTATTTCCGGATCTACATTTGACTGACCAGGAGCACCTCTGTCTTTTCTGAGCTAAGCTTAACTCTGGTGGCCTCATTCAGTACATGAGCATTCTCTTTATTAACATTTACTAAAAGAATGTTAAGAGGATTAAGAGGAGTCAAAACATGTTACAGAGTGAGATATGTTAGAGAGTCAAAGAGAGCTTCTACTTCCTCAAATTTTTTGTGAGGTGTAGATCTGGCTGCTCAATTTAGCACAGAACATGCATTCTTAATGATCAAGAGTGTATTTGTTTTTATACTCATTCCCATTTTTTCTGTGCATTGGCTTCTAAGGCAGCAGGCTATTTAGCTCTGTGTTATTTGCTTGGGGCAAGTTTCATCTTCGGTAACTCAATATGACAATGACGCTCAGCCTTGTATGCACTATTGATTTCATGAATACATTTGCAATGGAAGGAAGTCTGTTAGCATGTTGTTCCCAAATCGCAAATCCAAGCTAGAACTGAGGGGCTGCACTACAGGCACACATGCTATCTGCTGTTTGGAATTTTTGTCACCGGGCAAGAGCAACAGTTGCCACATCACACAGTTGCACATAATGGTTCGCCATACTTTTCAAAGACATAAAACAGTTACCACTAGATACTAAGATATGATCTTTAAGGCATGAAGCCACCAATACAAGTACAGAGGAAAAATGCCTTGAGATAAATACATACCTGACATAATTAAATGTGTATTCAATTGTTAAGCTGTTAATGCCTATCAAAGCAGATCTCAACTTATGTTGCCTCCCCACGTTTTTGGTTAAAAAATTAGAGGAACAGTGGATCAGCTAAGGTCATTGGCTGTCCATTTGGGGAAAGGGTAGCCATTTCTTAAATCAAGTTTTATTTAATCAAGATAGTAGAATAATTCCAATTGCTTTCATTCCCCTTAAAGCATTGGTGCACAAACTCTGCCCCCTAGATGTTTCTTCTGTCCTTTCCATGCTTCTTTCCTGCTGAACCATCACCACTAGGAGTCTGCTTCTGCACCACCAACAGTGCAGTACACCAATATTGGTTGGAGTCACTGGGAGAAGGAAAGTTTCACATGTGCATATATAGTTTCCTTGCATACACTGTCTCTCTGCTCAAAACGAGTCATATAGTCCCACTCTTAAGGTTTAGATCTGCAGCATCGTGGTAATCATGAGTGGCTCAATATGCCCGGATCGTTCAATATTTAAACTGTGTGCTTAGTTTTTCTGTTACTGTGAATCTTGTGCTACTTTATATTACATCTGATTTTATGGTTTATATTTTATTTGTATCTAAATAGTTTCATGTTTATTGTAACACATTTTAAAATCTTGGAGTGGTAATGATGAAAATGCCATCTTGCTCCTTTTAGGAAGACTATGAAGATAACATATTTTCACACTGGCCTTTTCAACTGTTTTAATGTTTGTCAGGAATTCTGATGATTTCCATGGTTTTACTGTTTAATTTATTTTTAGATATGTTAGCTACCTTGAGCAGTTTGTGTGTGTTGAAAGAGAGAAAAGTAAAATGAAAACAAACACAACTCTGTCATTTCAAATAAGGAAAGAGTGTCTACTGGCAGCAATGTCTAGCTAGAACCCTGACCGACAGGAAGCAAGATGATTAGGGATCCATAGGGACGGAGAGATGTACAAGATGATTGTCAAATCATCCAGAATAAGATGCTTTGGTGAGACCTTCCAATAATCTGTGGAGAAATCCAGGGTAAGCTTCCTAGGCTTCTCCAGGCACTGGAAGAAAGATGCTCTGGATGCTAAAGAAAAATTGCTGGACTCGAGTGACACTAACTGCATGGCAGTAGCCGTGCACAGAGCTATTATGTAAAACAGTAACTGCACATTTTAGAGAAGGTATGATAAAACTGTAAATAGCTTTTGTTTTGAAAATGCTAAAGGAGTATTGGTCACTTATCTGCTCTCACCCAAATTCACATACCAAGTGTTTTCTTACAGTTTATATTACCACGACATAAAAACTGATAATGTGGCATACCTAGAAATATGTACTTTACATTCACAGCTGCACTGCTACAGTGAGATGTCTCTCTCAGTTCAGATTGCCAATATAGTCTTTTGCAGAGTACTAAGTCAGTCAATTTTTTGAGTGGGATGCCTCCCCCCTTTCTAAAAATTTAGAATGATATCATTCAGGTTTTGTCTGCCTGAAACAGGTATAGTCAAGTAACTAAATTATATATTGACAGAAGAGCTAGTCTGATTAGGTATCCTTCAGTCTCAAGAGACTATGGTAACGTGCTCTGTATGGAGGACTTGGAACAGCATCTAGTGTGGCTGAGAAAACCAATTCGAGAGTGACCATCTCTTCCACACTGAAGACAAATCCAATCTGTCTCCTGTCCAGCTCCCTGGTTTTGCTGCTTCCGGGACTGCCTCTTTGCCTTGGCCTGCTGGACAAGAGTCTTCAAATTGGGAGAGGCCCTGAGGCATCGGCTGCCTCCAGGCTGAACACTCCAATGTCAAGGTTTCCCCTCTGTGGAGGCCCATTCCTAAGGCCTTCAGATCCCATTTGCAGATATCCTTGTATCGCAGCTGTGGTCTCCCTCTGGGGCGCTTTCCCTGCAGTAATTCTCCATACAGGAGCTCTTTTGGAATCCGACCATCAGCCATTCTCACAACATGCCCAAGCCAACGTAGACGTTGTTGTTTCAGTAATGTATACATGTTAAAAATTCCAGCTTGTTCTAGGACTACTCTATTTGGAACTTAGTCCTGCCAGGTGACACCAAAAATGCATCAGAGTCAACGCATATGAAACATGTTCAGCTTCCTCTCCCGCCGTGCACAAAGGGTCAAAGACTCACTGCAGTACAGGAGTGTGCTCAGGACACAGGCTCTATAGACCCAGATCTTGGTACATGCCGTCAGCTTCTTATTAAGCCATACTCCCTTTGTGGGTCTAGAGAACATGATAGCTACTTTGTCAATAGTAGCTCAACATCTAGGGAGAGAGTGTCAGAGATCATTGAGCCAGTCCAAAGATAGACACCTTCTGCTGCAATTCCAAAGGCATGCTTCAGCATGACAGCAAAAAAGATCCCAAACAGGGTCAGCGCGAGGACACAGCCCTGTTTCACTTCGTTTCGGATGTCAAAGGGATCTGATGTTGAGCCATCAAAAACTATAGTGCCTTTCATTCCCTCATTAAAGGATCTGATGATGTTAAGGAGTAAAGGTGGACATCTAATCTTGGTAAGTATTTTAAAAAGTTCATCCCTGCTAACCTAATCAAAGGCCTTTGTGAGATCTATGAAGGCCACAGAAAGTGGCTGTCGTTCTTCCCTACATTTCTCCTGCAACAGTCTAAGGGAGAATGCCATGTCAGTGGTGGATCTATTAGCTCAAAATCCACACTGTGATTCTGGACTCTGTCTGCAAGCCCTGGAGTCTCTTCAGCACAACAGAGGCAAGCAGCTTCCCTACAAAGCTAAGAAGAGATGCCACTGTAGTTATTGCAGTCACCCCTGTCTACTACAATGGCAATGTTTGCATCCTTCAAGTCCAGTGGTACTCCTCCTTCCCTCCAGCAAAGGCAAAATACTGTACTTCATACAGCTTGATGGTGATGATCTCTTTACAGCACTTCATCAGGGATGTTATCCTTCCCAGGTGCCTTGCTGGAGGAGAGGGAATCCAAGCCCACTTTTATTTCTGCTAAAGTTGGTTTGCTGTCCAACTCTTCCAAGACTGACAGGCACTCAATGTTATTTAATGCTTCTTTGGTTACTACATTCTCTCTGGCATATAGCTCAGAGTAGTGCAGCACCCAGCGTTTCATCTGCTGTGCTCAGTCCTGGATGATCACACCTGTAGCAGACTTCAAGGGAGTAGATTTCTTCTGTATTGGACCTAGAGCCTGCTTGATACCGCCATACATTCCCTTGACGTTACCTGTGTCCGCTGCTATCTGTATCTGAGAGCAGAGCTGAACCCAATAATCATTGGAACATCTCCTGGCAGTCTGTTGGACTTGGATACGAGCAGCTCGAAGAGCCTGCAAATTGTACTCACTAGGACAGGCTTTGTATGCTGCTAGAGCTCTCCTCTTATCCTCGATGGCTGGCATCAACTCCTCTGAATGGGCTTTGAATCCAGTCTGCCATCTTTTTGGTCTTCTTGCCAAATGTGGACAAGGGGGTGTTACAAACAGCATTCTTGAAAGAGCTAGTATGACCAACAAAATAAGGTTTTCAATAGGAATCATCTTACCGTGATCTGCTCCAAGAAAGTAACATTCAGGAAGCAAGGTGGGATGCCTAGGATCTACTTCTATATTAATTGAAGCATTGTTTCCTGAAAACACAAGGAAAGGTACACTTATAAAAAAACAATGTGGTTTAATTTTTACTCACTTCACAAACTGAAAATGAACATAGAGCATAAAAACAATCTTAGTTCACGCCTTGTGCCCATGATTTAGGTCTGTAATTTTTAACAAATATTAGGGTGATCTAGACTGGCTGGATAACTCAATGGTTTAGGTATCTGTCTGTGGAGCCAGAGGTTGGCAGTTTGATTCCCCACTGTCCCTGGCATAGTCAATTAAAATTATAAAAACATTTGACTGGTATTATATAATAAAAATAAGTGTTTGCTAAATATCGACATATATATGCTGTTCACGTCCAAATTTATTTGAGCAACTAACAGTCCTGTTATTGATAGGTAGTTTACAATATAACAGCAGGCAGGACTCATAAACTAAATTCTGGTATGTTACTGTCTTTGTTGTTTAGTCGTTTAGTCGTGTCCGACTCTTCGTGACCCCATGGACCAGAGCACACCAGGCCCTCCTATCTTCCACTGCCTCCCGGAGTTCTGTCAAATTCATGTTGGTTGCTTCGCAGACACTGTCCAGCCATCTCATCCTCGGTCGTCCCCTTCTCCTCTTGCCGTCACACTTTCCTAACATCAAGTTTTTTTCCAAGGAGTCTTCTCATGAGATGGCCAAAGTACTGGATTCTCAGCTTCAGGATCTGTCCTTCCAGTGAGCACTCAGGGTTGATTTCCTTTAGAATTGATAGGTTTGTTCCAGCACCACAATTCAAAAGCATCAATTCTTCGGCGGTCTGCTTTCTTTATGGTCCAGCTCTCACTTCCATACATCACTACAGGAAAAACCATAGCTTTGACTATGCGGACTTTTGCTGGCAAGGTGATGTCTCTGCTTTTTAAGATGCTGTCAAGATTTGTCATCGCTTTCCTCCCAAGAAGCAGGCGTCTTTTAATTTCAGGGCTGCTGTCTCCATCTGCAGTGATCATGGAGCCCAGGAAAATAAAATCTGACACTGCCTCCATATCTTCTCCTTCTATTTCCCAGGAGGTGATGGGACCAGTGGCTATGATCTTAGTTTTTTTGATGTTGAGTTTCAGACTGTTTTTTGCACTCTCCTCTTTCACCCTCAATACAAGGTTCTTTAATTCCTCCTCACTTTCTGCCATCAGAGTGGTATCATCTGCATATCGGAGGTTGTTGATATTTCTTCCGGCAATCTTAATTCCGGCTTGGGATTCCTCCAGTCCAGCCTGCCGCATGATGTATTCTGCATATAAGTTAAATAAGCTGGGGGACAATATACAGCCTTGTCATACTCCTTCCCCAATTTTGAACCAATCAGTTGTTACTGTCTAATACTACACTATTCACAACATTGTATCAGATACTAGTGTGTTCTGTTTAAGAAGTGTATTTTAATGGCAAACCCATAATTTTAACCTTTTTTGCTTTTGTGTTTTTGCCTATTTATATGAGGCCAACCAAACTTGTCCTCTATTCTTACCAATTGCAATTCTTCGCATTGTAGAACTCCGTGTGGGTTTTTCTGGCTCAAGTACCCAGGTCTTCTCATCAATTTCATCTAGAGCATTCCAAAACTCCTTCAGTGATTCTAATGCTGCCAAGAACTGACTGTGAATACTTAATAAGGAGCTCTAAGTGAGAAGGAAATTGTAACAAATTTTACAGATGGCATGGTACCAATAGCAACAGACAAAAAGTTTTTAATAACAGCCTGTTGTAACTTTTTAAAGTCTAGCACACAATTTACCATAAAATATGTGGTTTTGAAAAGTCAATTTGGGATGGGCCACACAAATGCTGCATTTTTCTCCATATTATGATTCACCTTTAAAAACCAATTTTAAAATGTATTTCCCCACAGGGTGGGGGATAACCTAAGCCTTTTCTCAAGACTAGTTTTATTCTATAGTAGAGACATAGTATTACTTCAGTGATTTAAAACATCTAGAAATGTTTTTAAAATTAAAATGTCTTAGGATGTTACCCACGGCTATATGCTACCAGGACTCTTTAATCCATTTGATTAAAGAAACCCAGGGATGCTACAACTAAATGAACCCTAAAAGAACTCCATCTGAAACAGTATTTTCCCACTAATGTGGCCTTTTCCCCCCAAAAACTGAAACGTCAGCTGGGAACCAACTTTGCCGAGTCACATTTCAAGAAGAAGAGAAAGATTCATGTGGTCACTCTAGTTACTTTAAAAACTTTAAAAATACAGTCAGTGACTGTGGTCCTTTGCTATATCAAATATGTGATAAAGCCTGTATATCACCAAATTACAGAATTCCAAAAGGTCCCCCCACCCCAATTTTGTTTTTAAATATGGGAACTAATCAAGTCAGAAAGAAGCAAGCAACACTAGCAGTATTCTTTTCAAAAACAGGATCATACCCCTCTTAATTCAAAAGTACAGAGTTGGAACCATTCTTTCTAAGAGCAGTTTAACTGATATGGCTCTTCTTAATGACCCATTCAAAATGTCAAAAGACACAGGTGAAGTTTTGGATTTTAAAAAATGGTTTAAATAGCTTTGTTGGAGTGGTGTTATACATGCAAAAAATATTTTTAAAGGAAGGGCATAGCTTGAGAAAGAAAATGCAGAATTTTTACCCTACTGTTATTAAATTATATTAAAGTGAGAAAGCACTTAAGCAGAAAAGTGTGAATACTGCCAATCTCAAAATGTAACGCTTATTATCTTTAAAAGCATTTTGTTACTTTTATAATACCTGAAGTGATATAATAGTGTCAGTCACTTAACCAGATCTTAGAGCATAATATCTTCATCTTAAGTACTATTATTTCCAGTATTTTAATAATTTTCACACTGTCTTGGAATGTGATCTTTTGTGCTCTGATGACACTTAAATTAATAGCATAATTTTCTGGTACTTGCAACAGTTGCTTTCCATTTTGATTTTTCACATTTTCCTACATCACATACAGATAAATCCGCTAATAATCATTTTTATCTTTATCTTTAGGGAATTCAAAGGATTTTCAGTAGAAATAAAGGAACATCAAGGGATTAGAATCCACAGATACATTTTGAAATCCAATTAATTTTAATACTAATTGCAATTTTTCAATGATGTTCCTTAAAAGGTGGCCAAATCTTTTCTTAAAGTGAACTGCTCATCTGATCTTATTTGCATGCCTCATTGATGTTGCCGACTAACTTTCCATATGCATATCTGAATCACTATCTTAAAATCAGGCACACTACTTTGTCATGCAAATCATAAAGAATTTATAACCCATTTTATACCTCAACCATTTATTTCCGAATACTTCTCCTTTAAACAACTTACATGAATCGCCTTTTATTTATAACAAGATACTCAGTATCCAAGCTCCTGCATTCACATTTTTTAAATACAGAGTTTTGGGGGTTTTTTTAAGAATGTATACAGATTGCATCTTTGAGAGTGTTCAAGGTGATGTACAAACTCTTATTTAAAAAACCTCACTACATACAGGATTAAAAGTGGCAAAGAACACAAATTGCAATAACTTTCACTGACCTTTGACCAATATATACAATAGATTTCCTTTCTTCTGCAACTGCTAAAAGGACATTTTTGCATCACATTATATCAAAACATCACTGTTTATTTTACATGCTTCTGGTTTCTACCCAGAAAATGCCACAAAATGACAAAAGTCTTCAATACAACCACATCTGCTTAGATCCATGAGACAGAGAATCAAACCTCAAGGATTTCTAGAAGGCATTTCTTAAATACCCACCCAATAAGGCAAGAAAACAAGTTGAAAGGGCAAGACCAGTAGGAGGAATGAACTGCAAGACAGACACAACAGAGCAAAAGACAGTTGTTTTGGGAGTTGTCTCTTACACCTAGAACTAGATTAATGGCATGGACCATTCTGGACAGGAATGCTTCACTCACACAGGCTTTGGGCACCAGGCTTGTGCTCACTTACAGACAACCCCCAATCCTTACATAACTACTGACCCATGTAAGGAAGGCACAGAGAAGGAAAAATCCTGCTGTAAACCTAAAAGCCAACTCTGTCTCCAAATCCACTCTGGCAGCACTATTACACGTCCAAATAGCATCACCCACAACATTACTGACTTCTTTGTTTTTCAATGCAGTGGTTCCCAATCTTGGGTAACCCAGATGTTCTTCGACTGCAATTTCATGCTGGCCAGGGTTTCTGGGAGCTGCAGTCCAATAACACATGGGTTACCCCAGTTTGGGAACCTCTGTTCTAGTGGAATATATGCCATCATTTGCCTATGCTGCCGTTCTACAATCTTTATACGGGCAATCAGGACAATTACCATATTTTCCATGTATAAGACACCCCTCACTTTTCTAATCCCCAATTAAGAAATCAATATTTTAAACATAAAACAGAATACATTTTTATTTAATAATTAGGTAACATTTACATGCCAGCACTGTCATATTATGCATCATACTTAGCTTTGAGCTTATCACTTTATTCAGCCTCTGGGCTCAGAATGCTTGAACATTACCCTGTTTCATCTGACCACTGCCTATATGCTCCACCTCTAATGAGATGTGGTCCAATTGGTTTGTTCAGCATCAGCTGACATCAGCTACATAAGGCTCATGATTGGAGGCAGCAAAACCTTGTGACTGAAGGAAGCCTGTTTGCAGAGGCAAGGTATGGGCAGTTTTGCAATCACACAGTTCTCTCCTCAGCTTAATTCCGTGTATAAGACAATGCTCAATTTTTAGTTAAAGATTTTAGACAGAAGTATTGTCTTATACATGGAAAAATACAGTAATGAGAGAGAATGACTGGACATAAATCTGACATGATCGCACACAGAAACCAGTATCACAGCATTTTAAGCTCCCCGGACACTTTGTTACGAACAGCTACTTAAAAAAAAATCAACGAGAGACATAGTTCAATTGGGATATATTAATAAACTCCAGTGTATGTCTAGAGGCTAAACAGAGACTGGGGCTTCCTAGCATACATATGTAGAAACACACACAAACACAGTTTTAGGCTACAAAACTGTCTTTTTTGCAACAATAATAGCACAAAATCTGTTTTATTTTGCATGAAAACTCTGGCCTGAGTACAACCAAAAATCTTTTTTGAGACCAAAACTCAGTGATATAATATGTCAAAGACACAGCCTAAATGTTGTATACAGTACAGTGGTGCCCCGCATAGCGAGGTTAATCCGTTCCGGATTAACCCTCGCTATGCGAAATCGTCGCTAAACGGGTAGGGGAAATGTATTGGAACGCATTAAACTTCGTTTAATGCGTTCCAATACCTTTGTTACTTACCCGTTCAGCGAGGATTCCAGGTGCCAGCAGCCATTTTCGCGCCTTCGCTAAGCGAGGGCAGGGTGCGAAAATGGCTGCCGGCAGCCATTTCCGGGCTTCCGGCGGCCATTTTGGAACCGCCGATCAGCTGTTCGGCGGCTCCAAAATGGCCGCCGCAATACCCGATCTTCGCAATGTGGGTTTTCCCCATTGCGACGATCGGGGGAGTTTCCATATAGTGATCCCGAAAAAGGGATCACTATACGGAAACATCGCTATACGGTGCACTCGTTAAGCGAGGCACCACTGTATTAGGCTACAGACACAGCGTATTAGTTACTCTACCTACTGCCTGGATGACTGTGTAATCAACGTTTTGAAAGTCCATTAGATTAATAATGCAATAGTCATCTTTTGTTTCCCATTTCACTGTGTCACCACACCCACAACCATGTGCACAGCATATACAAGCCTGTAGCCTAATACTGTACTCATATCAGAAAAAAAAGTAACATTGTAATCCATGAAAGCTCACTCTGATTAGTCTTAAAAGTGCAACAAGGCTGTTACTGTTAAGCACAAAGAACACAGAGTGGAATCCAAGAAACATAATCAGAAGGAAAACATCCCTGTTCTGTAAACACTTCCACAAAAGCTTGAATGGCTCCTTAATTGGTTCTAAAGTTCTCAGGCTTGCACAAGAACAATTCTGAATTTAGCTTCTTTTCTCACAAAGTACTGTAGTGCAAAGTGTCAAACAATCATTCTGCAACATGCCTTTTGTGTGTGGAATAGCACATTTGTGTCCAATTCACTGTACTTTATAATATGATCAGTACGATGCCTGCTAACAGAAGTGATTCATATAAAACAAAGAGAACAAACTGGACTGAACAGCGGTTTTATTCAAAGGCAAAATATAAAGTTTGAAAATAAGATATCAAAAGGGGGAATCAACTATGAGGTGCTGAAGGCTATCAATAGCCACTAACAAGGCTCTACTTTTCTGGGCTGTAACCAGCCTGGATAGGACCATTCTCATGCTATTTGGGGCTTGCAAAAGACAACAGTTTCCTGTAAACAGGAAAGGAAAAAGATATCTTTCTTGCCCCGATATCTCCTCATGTAACATAGCAAAGGAATTTTCACTTTACCATACACATCTGCCCCCTCTTCTTGGATACACATTTGGTGAAGGGGTATGAGTACGTCAGAAAAGCTGAGAGCAATGCCATCAGGAACCAAGACTCTATTACGAGTCTGGACTCCTAGCAAGGTCACCCAAGGCATAATACAGTGGTGCCTCGAATAGCGAGCGCATCTATTAACAAAGAAACCGTATAGCAATGTGGTTTTCGGGGCATTTTTTCGCCTTGATTAGCGATTTTTCCTATGGGCGATTTTTGAATAGCGATCTTCGGGACTGCGCTTCGAATAGCGAGTCCGTTTTAGGTCCCCTGTTTTCGATTAGCGAGTTTTTAAACAGCCACGCGATCACTATTTTTAAAAGGGTTTAAAGTTAAGGTTTAGGGTTTGAAATGTTTGAGATCGTAAAGTGCACTGAATAAACCCTTTGTTAACCCAATTTGACCTTGTTCTGACTCTTTTTAAATTTGTTGTAGATTCCCCCCCCCCATTGAGATGCATTGAATAGGTTTCAATGCATTTCAATGGGGGAACCGCATTTTGAATAGCGAGGTTTCCTATGGAGATTTTCCATTAGTGACAGCAATTCGTTCCAATTGGAACGGATTAGCCGGCTTTCAATGCATTTCAATGGGAAACCTCATTTTGAATAGCGATGAATTTGAATAGCGAGGTTTTTTGCGGAACGGATTAACCTCGCTATTCGAGGCACCACTGTAGTTACAGCTGAGGTCCCAGACTAAGATGCATCCACTCTCTTCAAGGATAATGGCTGCATCAGCAGAAGAGAGTGGATAGTTACAACGGAGATGGGGTGGCAGCAACTGGGTAGCAGTAGTAGATGAAGGTGATACTGGCAGAGGTGGCAATGGCAGTGACGTTCGTGTTAGTACTGTGCAGAAGGCGACAATGGTAAACGACTACTAAACGTTCCTTACCAAAAACACTCTATGATGAGACAGTCCAAAAGTAAGGTCGTTGTGGTCCTCATTGCACTTGGCTGGGGCCTTGATGTGAGGCAATACAGTAGATGGTAAGGCAAGAGATGGCGGTGGTAATAGTTTGGGCAGAGGTATCTGGCCCTTAGGTTCTTAGCATCGGTCTTTTTCAAATGAACATCAGAATTGGTAGGTTTCTTTTTTCTGCGTTGGCAATACCCCTTTTACTGCTTTGGAGGTGGAAGGTGTACCCTCGGTTTCAAGGTTAAGAGTTGTGGTTTGCTGGCTAAGATCTATTTGGGTAGCCTTCTCTATGGTTCTAGCAAAGGGAGATTCAGTGAGGAGGATCTGTGTAAGAGGTTTGTTTGATATTGTTTTGCAGAACAAAATGGTAGGAACTGAAGTCTCCTTGGCAATGGTGTCAACAACCTTAAGGGATATTTTTCACTGATAAAGATTCAAATGGTACTGGTGGCTCCTGATGGCAACCTTTATACATTGTTGTACAGAATTGACAGTTTTGTGGTTGATGGCCCTCACCGAGGCAAAATAAACACTTCAAATGTCCATCCGTGAGGGTTTTTTTATTATTACAGCTCGTGCATCTTTTGAATGGGTCTGCTGGGGCCATAAAAGGCAGAACAGTTATTAACTGCAAGGCAACTAAACTAACAAACAACTTTTCTTCTTCCTCTTTTTTCAAGAACTATGATGAGAACAGGACGTGGTGGCGCTGTGGGCTAAACCGCAGAAGCCTGTGCTGCAGGGTCAGAAGATCCGGCAGTCGTAAGATCGAATCCACGCAACGGAATGAGCACCCGTCACTTGTCCCAGCTCCCGCCAACGTAGCGGTTCGAAAGCATGCAAATGCGAGTAGATAAATAGGGACCACCTCGGTGGGAAGGTAAACAGCGTTCCGTGTCTAAATCACACTGGCCATGTGACCACGGAAGATTGTCTTCAGACAAAACGCTGGCTCTATGGCTTGAAGAGCGGGATGAGCGCCGCCCCCTAGAGTCGGACACAACTGGACAAAAATTGTCAAGGGGAACCTTTACCTTTACCTTTATGATGAGAACGGAGGTGGTGAAGAGGAAAAAAAGGGGGGACTATATATAGATGGTTGTAAAGTCAGATCAAGCAATTTTAGGGTCTAAGAAAAATTCTTGAGATGTTCTCTGAACAGCTTTAAGAAGGGAACCAAGGACTACCCTCAAGGTGGGGAGAAAGCGTAGTGGAGAGGGCGTGCTTCTTTAGGCTCTAGAAGATTCTGACGATGTTCAAGCATGCACAGAATGAACCCCACATATGTGATTTCAGGGAGACCACAAAGAAGCAGGAACTGCTCTCATTTTTAGGTGGTGCCACCTTTTTCCCAACTGAGAGTAAATTCAAGTGGTCAAAATTCTATTAGAAGGAATGACCTTTTGTAAGATTTGAAAGTTTCTCATTTTCTCCTGGCTCTTTGAAAAAAAATATTATGGGAGGTGGTTGTGAACCTCAACAATACTAAGGAGCCTCATGGTGCAGTGGTTAAACTGCAGTCAAGACTATACTCACAACAGGCTCAGGTAGCTGTCTCAAGGCTGATTAAACCTTTCAGCCTTCCAAGGTCAGTAAACTGAGTACTCTCAGCTTGCTGGGAGGTGGGACAATACACGCAAGCCTGCATAATTAAACTGTAACCACCCAGAGCAGCTATTGGGCAGTATATAAGCAGCACACTTTGGTTTGTTTTACCACTCAAAATGAAAAGACAATAATATGCTGCACTTCTATTGTCTTTTATTAACAGATCTTGTCTATTAATGGGGGCAGGAAGGGAAAACGGAGAAAACAACAGAAAAAGTGATATAAGCAAAAGAAAGCTACATCTGAATCTCCTGTACAGTGTATTTCCACGAATGAAGCAGGGCAACTGATCAATAATAGCTTTCTCGAGATGCATCCAGCATGTATGCAACAAAAATACATTGATTTTTGATGCTTCCATGATTTGCCATACCTTTTCTGGATATCAAGCCACAAAATGCAAGAGGAAAAGTCCATAGTCCATACCTAAACTTAAGCAGAAATTAAAATTCCTTTTAACTAAATAATAGAAGAAAAGACTTGCTAGGCTAGCAATATCTACTACATTGATTGGAGGATTAAGACAAAAACATGAGGAAAAATGTATTGCCATGAACAGGTTCTGACACAGCAGGGGTATGGATTGGGTGACCTGCTAGGTCTCTTCTTTTAGTAATTTATGATTCTTTCCGATTTGCCTGGAAAATGGTTTCCATTTGTCATTTACTCAAGCTGAACCCTCTCTTCGGCTCCCCTCCCAATCCTCATATCCACCAGCAATAAGAAAAAATGTTGGATCTGAAATCTTTAAAGAACTCTCCTTATCAACCATCCAAGCCTTTGTGTGTGTGATATTGATTCAATATTCCATGATTCCATGGCAGGCTTAGCAACAGAAGCTAGAAATACAGCAGGATTTATTTTGAAAATCCAAAATTGCATATTTTAACAAAAAAAATGCTTTAAAAATTCAAAAGGAAAAGCAGGGCTTTAATATAAAGGTTCTGTGAATAATTACAAGCAGGAACCATTATATCCCCTAGTACAAATGGAATAGACAGCATACGTATTTGACTAATTAGAAAAATATATATAAAGTATGTGACTGAACAAAGTAACAGCACTAGTTCTTGTCATTGGGAAGCTCTCCATTATTTGGCACATGGAACAATGGCAGCAGTCTTGCCCTTGGGGCTGATTTCTGACTATTCTAAAATGTCGTCCCTGAGCCAGAATACACTGGCTGTTACTGATCATGCTGTGAGACACCTGCACTGGCTACTAGGCTTGTCATGACGCACAAAACCCTACCATCTTCGGCTTGACATTGTGCATGTTATAATTATTCATCCAAATGAATATGTCAGAGCAGCAGCAGCAGACCTCTCATCAGAGCACAAGAAAAATACATCAAAGCATTATCAACCCAGCAGGAAGACAGGGACCATAAGGAAAATTACCCATTTTTAATACAGATGCCATAAAGCCATGTCTATTATTATATAAAGGGGGGGGGGAGAGAGAAGAGAAACACCATCAAGTTTAAAGTCCAAAAGTACTAGAAGAACATGAAATAGGAAACAGCTGTTAGGGCGAAAAATCAATTATGGTACCTGAAATCTATTTATATTCTCTTTAACAAGCATGTGCTGGTATTCTAACGCTGACATTTGAACTGTTTGAGTTAAGGGTCTTGTCAATGTTTTCATTAAAGTGACCTACTCATGTTAGAATTAAATACCTATCAAACATTAGAACATCATGCTGAATATACTAAATATCTAGCACAAAAGGGAACCTGCCCACTATTGTTGTTTGCATATACAAAACATTAAATCACTGTTCTTTAAAAAATGAAAATCCAGACTGCAGGATCAGATAATTCTTTTAGTTTTCATCTGCCATACACGCACACAGACAAAACATGTACGTACTGCGTGCAGTGTGAAGAGTAAAACTAAGAAGAACTCGTTACATATATCTTTTAAACCAGGACCTACAGCTATAACAATTCAGTCCTTTCCCTGATTCTAATTCATGTAGTTTTTAGTGTTGATCAGATGTATTTCTACTTTTTACTTGGTTATACACGTCCCCATAGGAAAAACTGAAAATTGCCCCTCAATCAATTACTGGCTATGCATTTTTTAAAAAAGACATAATAACTGCACAACCCTCAGACCCAAGATTTATATCATTGCTGTTGTCCTTAGAAAGGTATAGCTTTATTACATCAATACCCAAGGGTTTAAAATGTCTCCTCAAACCAAAAGCTTTATTAGCACCAACAATGACCTTTTGCAAATGCCACCAATAGAAACAAAAACTGTCCATACAATTATATATTGCCCTATCAAATTTGCAAAATGAGGTATTTTAAAGACTACTATTATTTACCATTTTAAGTCACAACTCACATTCAAACTGCCCAATTTCTGCCACATTAGTCTGGATGAGAACGTTGACTGAGAATTTTCCTCAGCAGCATCATTTAGAAGGCACCTGCAACAAACTAGTGCTGTATAAAATTGTGTTCAATGATGCTTCAGTCTGTTACACAGGCCTTCCTTCCTTCATGAGACACCACGGTAATACTGTGTTCCCATAGTCTTCACAACATTTATAATTTTATAGATACTGCATGTGCTTTTGATTCCCCACCTCCTGATATTTATTTATTGGATCTCTATATCACTTTTCTCCAAAAATATATTCAATGGGATCCACAAGACTGAGCAAAATACAATTAAACACAGGCAAATTTAAATATTAATCATCATCATTATTTTAGAATTGCAAACACAATAACAGGGGAAAATAACACCACAGTAAAAAGCCTTATCCCCAGCAACTGCTCTGTTGCCAAAAACTTGATTGAATAAAAAGGCCTTTTCCTGTCAACGGAAATACAACAGGAACAGGTCCAGCCTTGCCTTCCTCGACATGGAAACAACCGCTAAGAATACCTCCTAAAAACAACCGCTAAGAATACCTTCTTCTGTACTTTTCCAAGCTTCTGGTTTACTAATTTATTTATTTATTTATTTATTTGATTTGTATCCCGCCCATCTGGTCTATATGACCACTCGGCTAAGCAAAGGTACACAGAAGACCTGAAGTCATTAGTAGTCTTTATCAGTGGTCCCCAACCTTTTCAGAACTGCGGACCCGTTGGGGAGGCAGGGTCCATGTGCGGGGGGGCAGGGGCACCCCCTGCGCTTGTGTGGCACATTTGCAGATGGGAGTGTCGCACTCATGCACATGTGTGGGGTACACTCACGGATGGGTGTGTCGTGCTCACACGCATGCACGGGTGGCTGTGGCACACTCACGTGTGAGTGGGGTGCACACGTCCGCGAGCGTACCATGTGTGCCACACCCACCATGCATGTGTGCGGGGGGGCAGGATGTCTATCTCCACGTCCTGGTCCTGCGAAGTTCACAGACCGGCACTGGGCCGCGGGTTGGGGACCCCTAGTCTATATGATGCTTTTTGGACTATCTGAATAATAGTTCAATAACGGCAGGTGGTGCTCTGTATACCATTGCTCAGTAAGCCAGAACCTTGGAAAAGTCCAGAAGAATTATAGGAGCAGCCACCAAGAATACCTCCTAAAATTCTTCTGGATGGACTTGGACTCATATAAATGATCATTTAAGTCTAGACCCCTATCAATGCAGAAAATTCAACATCACAGAATCCCCCCCCCAATCTTTTTTGGTTCTGTTTGTAAAACTTTGTTGGTTCTCTTTGTAAAACTGAAAATAGCAAATACTGTATTTTTTGCACCATAAGACTCACTTTTTTCCCACAAAACAGGGGGGTGGAAAGTCTGTGCGTCTTATGGAGTGAAGAAAACAGATTATATTTTCCTGTTTTCTTCTCCTAAAAAATCGGTGCGTCTTATGGAAAAGTGCGTCTTATGGAGCGAAAAATACGGTAATCAAAGGAGAAAATTTCTATATCCTTTCGTAAGTCTCTTTCAAAAATTTTAACTTTTCAGAATGATAGTCTAAGATATGCTTTTCCACAAAAAATTACATGTTTGAAGGCTTCCAACTCCTGTACGCTAACACAGCAAGAATTATGTAAGAGATTGATATAAGTTTGCTAGAGAGTAGATGCCACTCAATTATTCTAAGAATGGTAACCATCAGAGACCACGGAGGAGATGGTCTTCAGCCCTGAAGCTGCAGTAGAAAGTAGCTATATGTTGGAAACTTAAGGCTGTAGGAGGACGTAACAGAATATGAACCAAGGGCACAATAAGTGAAGCAAATTCATCCTGTCACCTCAAACAAAAAGAAGGAAAACACATCACCATTCCTTCCTTTATTACACACCCTGTGGAACCCAGGAGACAGTCTCAGGAATTTAGGTCTTGAATGTGGATGACACTTTTCATACTTCTGCAATTTTTCTGTGCATCTTGAATTTCACAAACCAAATGGGTATATCTGCCAGAGCTTTACAAGGAGGTATGCATGTGTGAGGAAGGGAACTGGATGACAATATATAAACTGGCTTGCTTTTGTTGTGTTGTTTCGGAAACACAATATTCTCACAGTACTATTCAGATAACAGAAGAGGTAATTATAATAGGGGAAACGTCTGCATAATTAAATATTTTGCATTTTTGCTAGATGGCAGCATCCCATGAACAGTGCAAAGTAATAAATTCCATACAAATAATATATGGTAGGCAAGCATCTATATTTAAAAGGGATTAAAAGATTTCTAGTAAGGTTATTTTTAATAGGTCAGAAAGAGATCCACAGCTCTCACAGACACAAGCTTTTCACATTTTTTTTCTATGTGCAAATCTAAATACAAATTCAAAGATTCTAGGCCACTACCATGACAGAGCTCACAAAATATCATCTGGGAATCCATCTCCAGTCTGCTCAGGACTAATATGGGGTGCCAAAAGCTAAGAAAATCACTCTCTCGCCCACATGAAGATGCCTGCATCATTTGTTTTCAAACCCTTACCAACATTTTTATCGGATGAAAAATGAGAATCAAATTTAGATGTTTTCAAAATTGTCTTTAATCTTGACCAATGTTTAACTGATTTTATTAATATATACTTCTGTATGGTATTTTTAACTTGGACGCCCTATGGGGAGAAAGGTAGCATACTAAATAAATAAATGAATACATTTTATATTACACTGTGACAAGCAGGTAAGTTCATTCCAACTTGAGTTAAAAATGGAAGGTTGCTTACCAACGGAGTCCAGGATACAAAGAACTGCACTGGTAAATCCACTATACAATCTGGTGGTTCTGTGGGATACTGAGCGGGAGAAAAAAGAAAGTTCACTTTAAAACTTGTGTTTGCAAAGAATTCGCAAAGAAGCTGTGTTTTCAAAGAATTTGAAAAAACAAACAAACACCCTGAATTGCTGGATAGCTCGGTGGTTTAGGTATCTGGTTGCACAGCCAGACATTGAGAGTTTGACTTTCCACTGTGCCTCCCTGACAGGAGCTGCACTCGATGATCCAGTCCTGCAGTTCTAAAATGATGATGATGATTATATTAAAGAAACCCAAAGTAGAAAAAATGTTAAGGTAGACTTTCCATGGAAGAACACAAATTTGACCAAAAAACCCCACCAAAAACACACATCTTGCTACAGTGGTGCCTCGACTTAATCTGTATTGGAACAGCAGCCGCAACTGGAAAGTCTAGTAAGTCAAAGCAAATTTTCCCATAGGAACGCATTGAAAACTGATCAATCCATTCCGGCAGTTTTTGTTTCTTATGTCGAGGCGCCGTTCGTACTTCAAAGCATTAGTTCCCATAGGAACTAATGCAAAGCCCGTTAATCTGTGCTTTACCACTAGGGGGAATTTTTTTTTAACCTAAGCTGACCTAAGGTTTAAAAAAAGGGCAGGAAAGGAGGGAGGGAGGGAACACCTTTTACACCAATTTTTACATTTTAAAATTACAGTACCAGGCAGTACCAGGCAGTCCAAGTCCATTTCCCCACGGGTTTTTTTTTTTTTTGTCAGTAAGTTAAATCTCCGGCTGCAAGCCGAAGCAAAATTTTGCGGCCAGAGCTTTTCGTAAGTCAAAATTTTCGTAAGCAGGGACGTCCGTAAGTCAAGGCACCACTGTATTTGCCTACATACACCAGTACAGTGGCGCCTCGCAAGACAAATGCCTTGCAGGACAAAAACTCATAAGACAAATGGTTTTGCCGATGGGGTTGATGACTCACAAGACAAATGTTCCTATGGCCGTGCTTCGCAAAACGAATGTTTTCCGTTTTTTGCTCCTGCCTCATGTTTGCTGATTCTTAAATGTTTTTCTATGATCTTTAAAAAGTTAAAGTTTTTTGATTGACATTTTTTAAATCATCTGCACAATATGTATGACTTTAAAAAGCACTTACTTAACCCTTTGTAAACCAAATTTGACTTTGTTCTGACTTTTTTTGCCCATAGGAACTCATTAATTAGATTTCAATGCATTCCTATGGGAAAACGCGTTTCGCAAGACAAATTTTTCGCAAGTCAACATTAACTGTGGAACAAATTAAATTCGTCTTGCGAGGCACCACTGTATCTGTTTCTTCTCAATATAAATATTTTCTTCACAGGGAAATCTCTTTCCACCTATCAAAGTCAAGTGCAAATATGGGATACAACATTAATAAACATGATTAACTACATAGCCACATTTCAAGAAGTACTGCCCCCAGTTGATCCTTCTTCTATGATAGACGCAAACTATGTACATTACTAATAATATTTCAAGGCTATGGAATGAAAACAAGAGGAAGGTGACCCAACTTCACCAAAATTAATATTCAAGTTTCAATCTCTTTTTTCAAATCCATGTGCAGGCAAAAATTGTGCTCCCTCTATACATGTAACTTTCATGGATATAAGGGAGACCCTGTATGTACAACTGAGGAAAACAAAGAGCACTCAGTTTGGCTGATAGTAAAACAGGAGCAGAGATGAAAAGACTGTTACCCATCCCCTAATACACCTTAATAAAACTCATGATTACAAGGCAGAACATGGATATTTCAAATGTTAAGAAGTAAGGTTAAACATAAATACAATTTAAAGCTTTCTGAATGAATACACCCAACATTAATCCTATATACTTGCCATCTACTACTTTGAATGTATTATCCTTCTACTTTGTTTTCTAATGCTATGGTCCCTGCTAAACTTAATTCAGTCATAGACCACATCCAATTGGCTTTTATGGTAATGAAGGTTAGCTTCTCTATAACTTTATATCCGCTTCTAGTAATCTCTCACTGATTCTCACACCAGCTCCTCACCTATGCTACACTTAAATTTATTTTTATTTCTCTGGCTACTTGATATTCAAATCTACACTTACATTTTATAATGTCTACCATAGTTTATGTTTCCTCTCATACTTTCTCTAAAGGAAGCTTTTTATTGTTTTCAAAAGCTCTTATACTTTGCCATTTTATCATGCTCTTTTTTGGCAGTTACACTGATGACTTTTTAACAAATGAGCAGACAGGGTTTCAATCCATTTTAAGGGACCCTGCTGAAATTCAGATGGGAAAGCGTGCACTGTTTTCTATTTCTATACACATCATTTTTGGCATATCTTCATGATTAAATCATCCCAATTCTTGCACGTTGCGATTTCTGATGCTATGGAAAACATAATTTGGGTTGAGGTGAGCCGACAGATAGCTTTTTATCCTTTATTGCATTCTAGCTGGTTATTGGAGCACATCAAAGAATTTCAAATCAGTCTGTGCTTTATAGACTACAGCAAAGCCTTTGACTATGTAGATCATGAGAAATTTATCAATGGTTGTGAAAGAAATGGGTGTGCCTCAGCATTTGGTTGTCCTGATGCATAACTTGTATTGTGGACCAGAAGCTACTGTTAGGACGGAATATGGAGTGTGAATATGAACAGAATGGTTTCTTACAGGAAAATGTTATCAGACAAGGGTGCATTTTATCTTCCAATCTGTTCAGTCTATATTCAGAATATACCATACAACAGCCAGACTAGATTCCCGTGAAGGAGGAGTAAAAATAGTTGGAAGAAATATCAATAATTTAAGATATACAGATGATATTATCCTACTGGCAGAAAGCAATGACTTTTAGTGAAAGGAAAAAAGTAACAAAGCAGGACTTCAGTTGAAAATTAAGAAGACAAAAATCATGACCATATAAGAATTACACAATTTTAATGTCCACAATAAAGAAATTAAAATGGTTAAGCAATTTATATATCTTGCTTCAATCATCAATCCAAATGGAGACAGCATCTAAGAAATCTGAAGATTGAGACTTGGAAGAGCAACAATGAAGAAACTAGAAAAGACTATTGAATGTAAGGATGTGTCACCTTACCAAGATTATCCACACCCTTAGATTGACTGAGAGGTGACGGAAATTACCTCTATTTAGGATGCTAACGAAAATAAAGGAGTGGAGGAGGGGGAGAAAGACAACATTTTGCAACACTTTTAAAGACCAGCCGATTCACTTCAGTTCAGACACAAAAGATCACAAACGTATTCCCCTCTATTTATTCCCATTGTGGTAAGATTCATGTCCAGGTGTGGAAATGGATAAAGTCTGTAGCCTCATTCGACTGTCTTGAAGGTAGGAAGCAATGAAGCAAGGCAGGAAAAGAGAAGTGTTGGGCAGAGTCCCAAGAAACAAGAGACTAAGAAGATCCTACGCCAGGACCAGGAATTTAGGAGAAATATATCTGCTTAAACTAAGAAAAAAAGTAATACACCTAGGGCTGATCTCTAGGAGGCGTCAGACTTTTAAAAAAAGTCATCTCAAAGGAAAGTTAGTGATGCTTCATAAGGAGGCTTCAAGGCAACTTTGGGAGGAGACAAAAAACAGCATTCAGGTCCATACTGGAATGAAAAATATGGTCCACCTTGTATCTTCCTTATGGAATTTTTGGGACAATTTGCTAAAGCTACTTACGGCCACCACAAAAGCATAAGCCTTCTTTTTCTTATCTAATTCAGACTTGATCATAGTCTTGACCACCTGGATAATTCTTTTTGCTGGTCAAAGTATCAAAATATAGTAACATAACCAAGGGCGTCCACCTGCTCACTGCTGGGAGATAGGGGGGTGCAGGTGGGTCCTCTATGTGTAATCACTTTGGGTTGATAAAAGGTATTTTCTCAGCAGGAATTCTGGCCATAACCATTACTTTGTCTGGGAGCTATCTGCATCCAATATCCACTGACTACACAATCTACACTGAATGAGACTGTTTATACAGTAGTTTTATTTCCTGTATTTTTCACATCTTAAAGGCTGATTTGAAAATATGAAAAGCAAATCCTTGCTTTTTCTCTTTTTTTTCTGAATTAAATCTACAGTTTCTGGGATTGTGGCCTCCAAAAACTTCCTTCCAAAAATTTGTTCCCCCTTATGGACTTCAGGGAGCATATTGAGGGACACTGCAATGTATAGACCATACTTTGCCTATCACTGTTTTAATGACAAGAAAATGTGAACTGTTCAAGAAACTTAAAGAATCATTCTTATGAACGGAAAGAACCTGGGATCAGTTAACACTCTCATTTTATGAAATTCACTGACTACTCTCTTTCATTTCCCAAGAAAGGTATATGCTTAATCTATGGAGTCATGAACACAAATTCTATTTAGCTTTTTTAAGCACTGTCACAATGACGACCTGAAAAAATGAGGCCAGGGTACAAAACAGAACCATCAAGGGATTCATGACTGCAAACTAGCTTCCTGACTTTAATAAAAAGTTGGTTGAGAAAATTTGGAGCACGGTAACTTGTACTAGTCTAAAACATGAAAATTGTCAAGGAACCTTGTTTGAAGACGTTACTACAGTAACTATTTAAAATGCAATTACAATTCTGGGAAATCTATCCTTAATTTCTAGGGTGTAAAGATACAAGATGTTTAATGTAATTCACAAATTTAAACATTTTATCACCAAAATTTTAATTTAATTTAAAAATAATAATGTAAAAACATCAAGTCTCAGTAATTACAAATCATACAATATTCTAAATTCTACTTAAATAATATGAACAGCACCTCTTCCTAACAGACTATTTTGACACCACTGAACTTTTCCTCAATCATTTTCAGTAACTTCTGACTCAATAAATCTTGTTAATTTCGAGTGGTTTGCAAAATAAGTTAAGAACCTATAATTTGGGTTCTAATTTCAATTATAATATTATGTTTATAACTTTCACAAGTATATTTGCCCTTTGACAGAATAACTGCATGTGAATGAAAACTACAGTGCTCCTGTTGTTCTTTCAAAGTCAATGGACATACTGTACATGTTTTTGGTTTACTATCTTGGAGCGATATGCTCTTGAAAATTAGGCAAACATAAAATTCTTTTAGTTAAAAGATTGTTCTATACTTCTTTGGGTACAATCTTATTTAAACACTTTTAAATAAGTCACGGCCAAAGAGCCCGAAAAACCCACAACAACACAAAATAATCTTAGGTACAGAAAGATTATTGAATGTTGTGTGTCTACAAAGGTGGACCAATGTGTCTAATTTCTCAGGTCCCAGTCAGTATTTAGCTTTCTGGATAACTCTTGAGAGCAGAAGCAAAGGTTGGAAGTTCAAATCCCTCCTGTGCCTCCTGTGAGTAGAGCTAGCCTGTGCGGCCATGGAAAATTTACATAGTCCCAGGATACTCCAGAAGAAGGGAATAGTAAGTGACTTCTGAGTACTCACTACCTACTGTGTTCTCCCAAAAATAAGACAGAGTCTTAATTTGTGCTCCAAAAATGCATTAGAACTTATTTTCAGGGTACGGTTTTTTTTTCATGTACAACAATCTTTGTTGTTATTTAGTCGTTAAGTCGTGTCCGAGGCTTCGTGACCCCATGGACCAGAGCATGTAACAATCTACATTTGTGAAAATACAGTCATGTCATCTTCTACAGGTTGCTGCACAATGGTGGAGGGCAGGGTTTCACCTAACTATGGCTTATTTTTGGGTTAGGGCTTATATTACGAGGATCCTGAAAAATACTAGAGTGGTCATGGCACCAGATAGGCGGGGTATGTATAAATAAATAAATAAATAAATAAATAAATAAATAAATAAATAAATAAATAAATAAATAAATAAATAAATAAATAAATAAATAAATAAAAACCCATACATACATACATACATACATACATACATACATACATACATACATACATACATACATACATACATACATACATACATACATACATACATACAAGGGTTTATTTTCAGGTTAGGTCTTATTTTCGGGGAAAAAGGGTAGAAAACCCTGGAAAAGGTCACTGTAAGCCGGAAGTAACTTGATGACTCATGATGATTATTAGTGAGTATCTGGACTACTCGAGTGTGAAATCTAACACCATTAGGTCACATGATGAGTTGTAGGCTATGGTTTGCAATCTCCATGACACTCCAAGATGATATGAACACTATATATTAAGATCATGTTTTCCTTACCCCTCCTGCCCCTCTTCATTTTATAACAACTTGCCTGATGAAGAGACAGTAAACGCAAAAGCTTGCATCTTGTTCAGTGGAGGATTTTTTGTTTTGTTTTAATAAAGTTATCACAACAGTAGAGATTTAGGAATTTTCTTTGTAGCAACATGCCCACCACTACTTTCTGAAGCTGCATTTTAAAAATCACCTATTATATTTTCAAATTCTGTTCCAGAAAACAACATATTTTATTTCTTTGCTGCATAATTAAAAAGGTGACACAACTATAAATAATGAAAAAATATTATGAGGTTTTCCCTTTCGATTTTTATATTTAATCACAAGAAATCACTTTATTATTTACAATTATTTTTTCTAGCAACCCAAATCCAACTTCTGTCAAACTGAAAACTTTCTTAAATGTTTATTATGATTATAATTTTCATCATTAATCATGTGTTAATTAGTAAAACAGGTGATTCTGCTGATGCCAATTTTCCTTTGAAATACATCCTATACTGCTGTGAATGAGCTGACAATGCAGTTATAATTAGGGAGGGGGGTGAACAATTTCACATTTGTTTCTTAACCCAGAGAAAACCACATGCTTGCACAGTACAGCATTTTGTTTGCCATATAATTCATAGTGATCTTTCCTATCAAATGACTAGTGTACTGTTAGCTTAATAGTGCACTGTTAAAAATTTTTACCTACAAGTCTCCATTTTTATTGCACAGTTCCAGCCAAATTGTGGTTCTCCTTTAAGGTCCAGAAAAGGATCTTACTACAGAAGTTAAGGCTCCTTCAACCTCCCTATAACTTAAACACTGGTGTCAATACTTGAGATTGGGAAAGAAGTTCCCTATCTATTTTCTCCACATTATGCATAGTTTCATAATCCTCTCCTTTGAGATTAGGGGGATAATTGATATAGGCAAACACAAAGAAAGGAAGACCATCACCCCATCCACACTATGAGCAGGAAACTGCTAGGGTCACATTCTCATCAGGTCAGATAAGAAATAAACTTTTTTTTCCACTATAGAAGAGGAATTTCATGAACAGCTTTCTAAAAACTTGGCTGCTGACTTATTGAGTACTTTTTAGAATACTAAAAAGGATCAGACAGCATTCATTCCAAATTAAGCACTTATAACGTTCCATAAACTCCACAGATTTCAATGAGAGTATTTAACATATGGCCAAATCTCTCCCATGGAAATCAATGAGATTCAAAGCTCTTCCAGAATTATGCACACAAGCTTGTGGGTTTTATATCTTTAAATTAATTAAAGTATGAATAAGCATTATGACTAGAGATGGGATATTCATATTCATCTCAGTAGCTGAACAGGGAGACTTGTCATTCTGCCTCCTTGCTGAAGTGGTCATCAGCACAGGGAGGCAGGGGATCACCAGCCAGGCTAGTTCCATGACTCACGTGATGTTACCAATGATGGCTTCACATGGACTGGAAATGGTTCTGCGGGGAGGGAATGGACTTCCGTGGCACCTATAGTGTCGCACTTCATATTTGTATCCCCAGAGAGACAAATACAAAGCTCCCAAGTCTAATTATGACTAAGTGTATTTATTACATATATTACTATAAATCAAACTCCAATGTCACTAAGCACACGTTTTATATATTAATTTTCTTCCATGGCAAGTTTAAATGCCAGACACATTTTTAAAAAGGACAAACGCAATTGATCCTTTCACATTATAGTCTTGTGAAACAGAGTTGATTGATGACTAGTTACAAACAGAAACTTGAACAACCTGCTCACTGCAAAATAAAACTAAAATATTTACTTCCTTATCCTACAAGATTCCCTTTGATAAAATAATACTAAAAAGAATTAGCACAATAGAAACTGAAATTTTAGCAGTCTTGGCTTCTGTGAGAATCTGACTTAATGGGACTTAGTGAGAAAAGCTTTGTAGAGTAGCCAAGGGTTTAGAATTGCAGTCAGTAATACCCTGGTAAACTTGCAGAAAAGAATAAGAAACAATCAGAAGACTTGATTGTTCACTGTCTCTACTATTAATAAGGGCATGTGTCACACAAAGGGGTACATAGCAAACTGGGAGAGGCAGGATCCACAGTACTGTCCCAATCAGACTGGGTCACACACACTCTTAACTGGTATCTTGGAATGGAAAATTTCTCAGAAAACTTTCTAGTGTTATTTGGGACTAAGTCTCCCCAGTTTGTTCCTTGTCTGGCATTCTAATTGCTTTCAGATATATTAGTTCAAATACTTCCGGTTGTTGGGACATAATCAGTGATGTAAACATAAACAAAACAAAACAAAATAAACAAAATAAACTTACTACATCAAATCATGCTATTAGACCATCAGGAAATGTTCTAAAAATGTACAATTCAAACTTTTCTAGCCAATCTGTATTACCGATTTTAGTCCATGTGCAGCTGATCTATGCCACAATACCTCCAACTGCTCTGCATCTAGTTGTTATAGGTTGTCAAGTCTCCAGTGATGCATCCTTACACTTAATCTTTTCTAATTCCTTCATTGCTGCCCTTCCAAGTCTCTGTCTTCTCCTGATTTCCTGGCTGTCTCCATCTGGATTGATGACTGAACTAAGGTACATTAGTCCCCAGACACACAGATGATATCACTCTGATGGCAGAAAGTGAGGAGGAATTAAAGAACCTCTTAATGAGGGTGAAAGAGGAGAGCGCCAAAAATGGTCTGAAGTTCAACATCAAAAAAAATAAGATTATGGCCACCTGACCCATCAACTCCTGGCAAACAGAAGAATGGAGGCAGCTTTCTTGGGCTCCATGATCATTGCAGATGGGGACAGCAGCCACAAAATTAAAAGATGCCTGCTTCTTGGGAGAAAAGCAATGACAAACCTAGACAACATCTTAAAAAGCAGAGACATCACTTGCATACATTACTGAAACAGCGACGTCTATGTTGGCTTGGGCATGCCGTGAGAATGGCTGATGGTCAGATTCCAAAGGATCTCCTATATGGAGAATTAGTGCAGGGAAATCGCCCCAGAGAGAGACCACAGCTGCGATACAAGTACATCTGCAAGCAGGATCTGAAGGCCTTAGGAATGAACTCAACAGATGGGAAACCCTGACATCTGAGCATTCAGTCTGGAGGCAGGCAGTGCACTATGGCCTTTCCCAATTTGAAGAGACCCTAGTTCAGCAGGCCGAGGTGAAGAGAAAGTCACAAAAGCAGCAAAATCAGGGAGCTGATTGGATTTGTCTTCCGTTTGGAAGGGATTGTCACTCTCGAATTGGCCTCCTCAGCCACACTAGACGCTGTTCCAAGTCCTCCATACAGAGCATGTTACCATAGTATGTACGGAAGTGAGAGCTGGACCATAAAGAAGGGTGACTGCCCAAGAATTGATGCTTTTCAATTGTGGTGCTGGAGGAGACTCCTGAGAGTCCCCTGGACTGCAAGGAGAACAAACCTATCCGTTTTGAAGCTGAGGCTCCAATACTTTGGCCATCTCATGAGAAGAGAAGACTCCCTGGAAAAGACCCTGATGTTGGGAAAGTGTGAGGGCAAGATCAGAAGGGCACAACAGAGGATGAGATAGACAGTGTCGTCGAAGCGACCAACATGAATTTGACCAAACTCCAGAATGCAGTGGAAGACAGGAGGGCCTGGCGTGCTCTGGTCCATGGAGTCACGAAGAGTCAGACACAACTTAACGACTAAACAACGAAGTCCTCAGGATTCCTGGATCAACTACAGACAGAGGGAACCCACTGAAGAGAGTGAGTAGAGGGGTGAGAGGAGGAAGTAAGAGTGCATGTGTACTGCAGGCTGAGTTCCAGCAGCACAACTGTGGATAACTTAACTCAGATACTGAATCTGCAGTGCTAATTGAATACAAAATTGTTAGCGAATTCAATTTTTTCATTGTTAACAGTAAAATTCTGGAGTTCCTCTGTAGTAATGATTTTTGTCTCAATGTTCAACTGTAGTTCTGCTCTGGCATTTTCTTCTTTCACTTTCACTACAAGTCTTTTCAAATCGTTGTTACTTTTTGTCGCTATGATGGTGTCATCTGCGTATCTTAGATTATTGATGTTTCTTCCACCAATGTTGGTTTGATTGTTTATTGAGCTTCTAGACCAGTGGTTCTTAACCTTTTTAAAAGAAACGCCCCCCTTGAGTCATTGAGGAAGTTATCATCGCCCCCCTCCCTGTGGTGACGGTGCGGCAGCATGGCAGTGGCGTGGCGCCACCATGGGGAGGGGGCGATAACTTCCTCAATGGTGGTGGCAGTGGTGCAGCGGTGCCAGTGGCACCACATCCACTGCCAGCACCAGCTGCTCTGGATCCGGCGGTGCGGGGATGGGGCAATCATGACTTCCACAACTGTGATGGTGGCATAGCGCCCCCCTTATGTTCTTTGCCCCCACATTGCCCCTTTTTGTTCCATCGCCCCCCTGAAAAATGAAATCGCCCCCTATGGTGCAATATTGCCCAGGGTAAGAGACACTACTGAGGGCACTTTACATAATTAAGTAGAACATACAAACTAAAATGACAAAAGAACAACATAATATCACAACCTAAACAGAAACAAAAAGGTGATTGAGGATTACCAGATGGTTGATGTTCACTATTTATTAATCTGAATCTAGTCTGCCATCCCATAAAATATGTTCTGCGTTCAGACTGAACAGATAAGGAAATAAACTGCACCCTTGTCTGACACCTTTGCCTTTAAGAAACCATTCTGTCTCTCCATATTCTTTCTTAACAGTAGCGTTTCATCTATACAAGTTATACATCGGGACAAACAAGTGCTGAAGCACACACATTTCTTGCAGAATAATCCCATGATATTGAGTTCCCTTATGTTCTTGGACTACAGCTCTCATAAATCTTTGTGGTTTTTTTCAGTTTTACTCTAAAGTTGGATATTAACAGTTCATGATCAGTACCACAATCTGCACCTGGTCTGCATCAACTTATTCACACCTTAAAAATGTCTTTTCCACCATAATCCCAGGTCATCATGAGAAGTCCTTCAGAGTCCTCTTCTTCTCAAACAAAGGTCTAGTGTTGGATTGCAATTTTGACAATCCCTCATTGGCTTTGTTGACAACAGCTGCAAGAAGTTGAAATCCCCAATATTTTAATTACTATTTTGGAGGACCTTTAGAATAGCGATACCCTACACATGGGATACTTTTCCTAATGAAGCTAATCGGATACCACACTAGATGTTCTTCTGGTGCTAAGCAACCCCCTTTTTACTTGGCCAGACTTTTCAGCATGCTATCTGGGGTCAATCTGATGCTTTTTAATGACAGAGAATGGTTCCTAACATTCTGGTTGATTTTAAAAAATATTAACTCTTGCACCACTATTATTAGTGGTGTAACTTTCTGTCCATTCCTTCCTTGTAAATAAACTTCCACTACTAGGATTCTTGCAGCAGTGGCAATTTGTTTCAGGGAGGAATGGACGGAAAGTCATGCTTGGCTTATGCCACAAACACAATTTCAGCCATTATTTTATATTACAGTGGTACCTTGACTTACGAACAGCTCCATTTGCAAAATTTTGCTTTGACTTGCAAAGAGAGCTTTGACCTACAAACCAAAAAAAGGCAGGAGGAAAGGGCAGGAAATTCAAACTGTTGGTGGTGAAGAGGCTGCTTCTTTGTAGCTCTTTCGCCCCAACGGTTCGGAAAAGGGAAGCGGAGGCAGCGGGGGTGGCCCAGCGTTGGGAGGGTTGAGCCCGGCCGGGAGGCCATTTGAATTTCTTGGACTCCTGCCTCCTGGCGCGGAGTCTGTCCGCACTGCTCACTTCCTGGCCAGGTTCCGGTAAGCAGAGACTGGCTGGGAAGCAAACAGGAGCCCCGGCCGGGCAGTGGCAGAAGTCACTGCAGCGGTGGAAGCCCAGGAGGCTTCAGACTGGTAAGGTCATTTTCCTTTTTAAAAAACTGTTCTGGGCAGATTTTGGAGGGTGGGTTTGGACTGGGTGGGATTATGTTTCTGTGCCGTGTTGTTTTGTTTTTGGATTTGTGTGGGGTTTTTTGTTTGTTTTTTGCAGTCCAAGCATGGGACTTGCTCTGTTTATTTTATTTTGGTATTTTTTTTGAAATACTGGAACGGATTAATCCCATTCCCATGCATTTCAATGGGAAATGGTGCTTTGACTTACTAACATTCTGACTTATGAACACCATTCCGTTACAGATTAAGTTCATAAGTCAAGGCACCACTGTATAGCATTCTTAAGAATACTCTCGGCCAAATGGGATTTTTGTCAATTGAAGGGCAGCACAGAAATATTATTTTTCTCTATTTCGATACCTACCCATCTTCAGATGCACACAAGAGAAAGATTGGCTGCTATGGGGAACAACTTTTCAAGCTACAGTTCATGCAACTTCTGAGGAATTAAGACTGAGGCTTTATCAATCAATTTCCAGGGAATTGCTTCTTTTTCAATGAAAAGTCCTATCTAGGTACACAAAATCCAATTGGGAAGCTTTATAAATACTTCAAAGGCTAAGCTCAATGATCCTCAGATAAAGGGCTTCAAAAATAACTATGAATTCAAATGGGGACAGATCACCCTCAACCAAGCTACAAGGCTCTAAGAGGGATAATTTAGAAAACTTGCTTTTGGTACTAATTTTCTTCTTTCTTGAACTATGCTCCATAGATTTAAACAGAAAACAGAAGCAACCAGTCTTGAAACAATTAACTGCCAAGCTTCAACTAGCTTAAACACAGAGAAACCTTATTGCTCAGCTGATGAACTTCAGCAATAACCTTATCTGAGGGACAGAAATTATAAAAATGTGTATTTTCTTTAAAACACCCTAAAATCATTCACCTTTGGAGAAAACTTCAAGGTGATTAGATGATCCCGACCACAGGAATCTTCTGCTTTTAACCTGATGACATTAAAACCAGGATCCACAAACAGAACCCTGGAAAAAGAAACAAATTCCACAGTAATTCTAGTTATAATTTGCTCATATTAATCTGATACAAATATATTAATCCAAAATCATCCATATGGCATTAATTTCTGGTGTTAAGATTGACTACTATTGATATAACAGTCAACTGCTTAATGCAGTCATATGTGTATCTCTGGGTTATTTACACTGCGTGTCAAAGCACATGCTGTGGTCAGTGAATACTGTGAATCAATTTTCCATCACTGAAATCTTGGGCATGCACAGCATGTTCATGTCAGCCTCTACTTATGTACACATTACACTTCCTGACAACAATCTGATCCATTTCTACAATTACTTGGAGTAGAAAGATTTCATGCTCAGTTTTTCTTCAATGAACTTTTGTCACTGTAAATACAGATATTGTATCAATAGTACTGCTCAGATACTGGGAATATACTGAGGACGAAAAAACATAATCTTGAATTATAGCATACAGTAGATTGTGAGATTTGTAAATCTTCACAGGAGATTCAGTCATACAAAACATTTTGGACAGCCTTTCCTCATAAGGCTTGGTTTCCAGCCCTTTGATCATCCTTGTCATCCTCCTCTGAACTTGTTCCAATTTGTTAGCATCCTTCTTGAAGTATGGTGTCCAGAATTGGAGACAATACTCAAGGTGAGGCCTAACCAATGGTGAATAGCGGGGGACTAGCACCTCGCAGGATTTGGAAACTATACTACTATTGATGCAGCCTAAAATAGCATTTGCCTTTTTTGTAGCCACATCACACTGTTGGCTCATATTTAGCTTGTGATCTAGGACAACTCCAAGATCCTTCTCACTTGTAGTTTTGCGGAGCCAGGTATCCCCCATCTTGTAACTGTGCAATTGATTTCCTTTCGCGAAGTGCAGTACTTTGCACTTATCCCTGTTGAATTTCATTCTGTTGCTTTTGGCCCAGTGCTCCATCCTATCAAGGTCATTTTAAATTTTGTTTCTGTCTTCTAGGGTTTTAGTTATTCCACCCAATTTGGTATCATATGCAAATCTGACAATCATTCCCTGCACTCCCTCATCCAAGTCATTAATAAAAATATTGAAGAGCACCGGGCCCTGGGGTGAGCCTTGGGATACCCCACTGGTTACTTTCTCCCAGTTAGAGAAGGACCCATAATCATCACCCTCTGAGTACAATTCTGTAGCCAATTGTGTATCCACCTAACACTTGATCTATCCAGCTCACACCTAGTTAGCCTGCTAATCAGGATATCATAGGGCACTTTGTTAAAAGCTTTGCTGAAGTCAAGATATACTACAGTGGGGTCTTGACTTGAGAACTTAATCCGTATTGGAAGGCGGTTCTCAAGTCAAAAAGTCTGTAAATCAAGTCTCCATTGACCTACAGTGCATTGAAAACCGATTAATTCCGTAACAGGCCGTTTTTGTTCCATTTTGTTTTTTTTCTGGTCTGTAAGTCAAATCTCAGTCTGCAAGTCAAACCTAAATTTTGCGGCCAGAGAAGTCTGTAACTCAAAAAGTCTGTAAGTCAAGCCGTCTGTAAGTCAAGGGTCCACTGTACATCTATAGGGAGGTGACCTGATCAAAAAAAACAAGGTCAAATTAGTTTGACAGAATTTGTTCTCAACAAATCTGTGTTGTCTTCTAGTTATTACTGAATTGTTTTCTAGGTGCTTGCACAATGACCACTTCACAACCTGTTCCAGAATTTTGCCTGGGATTGATGTCAGGCTGACTGGCCTGTAGTTCCCAGGTTCCTCTTTTTTGTCCTTTATGAAGATAGGGACAACATTGGCCCTCCTCCAACCCTCTGGCACCTCGCCCGTTTCCCATGATTTCAAGAAAATAATGGATAGCGGTTCTAAGAGTTCTTCAGCCAGTTCCCTCATTACTCTCGGATGCAGTTCATCCGGCCCTAGAGATTTGAACTCGTTCAAGGTGGGTAAGGTACTCTTTGGCTATTTATCTATCTCCAGTTGCAATCCTCTCCTCTCCACCTGCACTTCCAATTTGTTTCCCAAGTTCATATGGGAAACTAACTATCGGGCTATCTCCAATAATTCATTCTTGGACAAAGTGCTTGAACACATGGTGGCCTCCTAGATCCAGAGATTCCTGGATGAAATGGATTAAACCAGGGGTCTCCAAACTTTTCACATAGAGAGCCACATAATATATTTTTGATAGCCGAACAAACGTATGTGTACACCTGCACGCACGGGCCGGATAATAAGGCCAGGCAGGCTGTATGTGGGCCATGGGCCATACTTTGGAGACTCCTGGATTAGATCTATTTCAATTTGGCTTCAGGCCTGAATATGAGACAGAAACAGCACTGGTCACCTTGCTTAATGAACAACACCTAGAACTAGACAGGGACAGCATGTTATAGTTAGTTCTTTTTCACCAGCTTTTAATAATGTTAGCTATGGCATCCTTCCAGGTTGTCTCCCTACGTTGGCACTGTTTTACAGTTGTTCTAGTCCTACATGGAGGGCCAATCTATAGTGTTGAGGAACTCCCATTCATTGCTGTGACTGTGCACTCCAAGGTTCTGTTTTATCAAAGGTTCTCCTGGTCAGTCAAGGACAAAGATTCAACTTGTGCTGGATGGGGTTGCACTGATTCTGGAAAATCAGACACACAGCCTGGGTGTACTCCTAGATTCATTGCTAAGCATGATCTTAGCACTGACCAGGAGTGCATTTGCATCATTTAAATTGCCATACCAGTTGCATCTACTGTATATATGTCCAAGTTGGTTTCTGCTGGGCTTCTCACCAGCTTTTTATACCACTAACCATGTTATCCTTCTGGGTTGTCTCCCTGGGACGGGATTTTGGAGGATCTGTTTTACATTGGCTCCAAACCTTCCTGGAGGTGAGCTCAGAAGATAGGGCTGGATGACTCCTGTTTAAAAACCTGGCCACTGGCCTGTGCTATCAATCCCTCAAGGCTCTGTTTTCCTCCCATGCTATTTACCATCAACATGAAAATACCGGATCACCATTATGCTGATGATAACCAACTCTCTCTCCTTTCCATCTAAATCTGCAGAAGCTGTTTCAATGCTAGACTGGTGTGTAGTGTCAGAAATGGACTGAATGAGAACAAATAAACTGAAATGCAAGCTGAAATGCAGATCAGGGAATCAAGATCCAGTCTGTGATGTCTGTGGTTACACCTACCCTGAAAACACAGGTGTGCAGCTTGGGTGTGCTCTGGGATTCAGCCCTGAGCTTAGACACACAGGCCTCAGTAAAGGCCAAAAATGCCTTTGCACAGTTAAAAAGATTCACCAGCTGCATTCACTCCTGAAGGGGCCTGATCTGGCCATGGTGACACATGCCTTAGTTACATCCCAGCTGGATTACTGTAACATGCTCTATGTTGGGCTGTCCTTGGAAAGTGTTCAGAAACTTCAATTAGTTCAAATATTGCAGCCAGATTGCTAAGTGAGGCTGGTTACAGGGATCACATAATCCCCATTACAGTATTTTCAATGGCTCTGGGTTTCTTTATGATCACAATTCAAAATGCTGGTTTTAAACTCTAAAGCTCTAAAAGGCTTGGTCCCAAGCTATCTCAGACCAAATCTCCCTTTATGAACCTTCTTTGGTTTTAAGATCACAGGAAGCCTTTCTCTTGATCGCATCCACACAGGTGCATTTGATAGTGACACAGGAGAGGGTCTTCTCCATCGCTGCTCCCAGACCCCTTACCAAGGGAAGCCAGGCTGACTTTTTGCAAGCAGGCAAATAACCTTTTTTCTAGGCAGGCTTACTCTTATTGCCTGGCTACCTAAGAGGGGATTTTTTAAACAAGGAAAGTGGTGCTTTTAATGTGTTTTTAGTATTGTTTTTGTTTACAAGGTTTAATATTTAATTATCTCTTTATATTGTAATGATTTATTATTTTCAGCTTTCAATATTGCTTCTTTTTAATACTACAAGCCACATTGGATCTTTTTTAGGACAAAATCACGCTATAAACGTTCCAAATGCATGCATACATACACACACCAACCACCGTAGATACCCCATTAGAGTAAATTAAAAAAAATATAATTATACAGACAGATTTTCTCAATATTTTGCAAAAGAGTTTGATTGATAAACTTGACATACTTATTCCAGCCCAGTATTTCTATATGTTCAATGAGAGCAGAATAATACTGTGGAGGTGGTGATGCATGGAATTCTTGTCTGTTTTTCAGAGCAACGTCCTATTAGGAAATATTATAACATTAGCAATGTTAACAACAACATTTTGTGGGATTTCCGGATCCAAATGGACAGACACCTTAAACATAACACAGCAGACATAGCAGTAATAGAACAAAGAAATGTGCAGATCATGGACACTGCAGTTCCAGGCATACTGTGCCGATTTTTAACAGATACTTAGGTTTTTAGTTAAAACGTTGGGGTTTTTTTTTGGGCTACACAAGAACAAGAACTCCAAACAGACATAGTAGTAATAGAACAAAGGAATGTCTGGATCATTGACATTTCAATTCCAGGGGATGCCAGAGTTCAAAATAAAGAATTGGAAAAACTAAGAAAATACAGATATCTGGCAATCAAAACATCTTGCTTGTGGATGAAACACACTTCAGTGGTCCCCATAGTTATTGGGGCTTTGGGAAGAATACTTCTAAGGAGACATGCATAGGGCTGCACTGTTAGTCAGGACCACACATAGCTAAAGTTTCTACATGAAAACTGAAAAGCATTAGTCCATTAAACTGCTTTTAAACACTCCGACAGAACCTCCTGCACATTTTAAACAAGTATTATCAGTGAATGTATGCATGCAAATATGAAGCATGCCTCCAAGTTAAAGAAAAAATAGAATCACTTAAACACTTAAAGTGTGACTAAAAGCACACTTTAAAAAGTAAAGGATCCATTAAATGAATGGCTCTCTTAATGGCGAGGCATATTTAGAAAATTTCCAGCTACCAGCACAATTCTTCCTTGAAATGTACTACACTTCATTTCTTAAGATATAGTTCACAATATCTTAAAGAAATGGAGAATGTGAGCTGCTCTTAAAAAAAAAACCCAACAACTTACAACATGATTTGAATGTCATTTTTAAATTCAGCTTCTCAGATCTTACCAATTGTTAAAAACTCAAGGCATTCATCTTTACAGTACACGATCCTCGTAGAAACACTAATCTGTGTGCACACATGATGGATTTGAAACAACAGCCTTGCTGCAACTAGATTGCTTGCTCCGGAGTGCCTTCTGGGAGGGGACCCTTGGGTGAGGTACACCGTTCCAGAGCGGCTCCAGAAGACAAACCATTTCTGACTACTCTATACCTACAAAACCCTGAAAAAGGTCACCAAAAGTCAGAATTGACTTTACAGCCCATAATGATTTCATTATCTGTTCACTTCAGTACCAATTAAATAAGTAATCCTATTTCAGATTACTGCATAAAGATAATCAGCAAAAGCGTTTTTCACTGGCTAGCTGAAAACCAGGAAAAACATATCTCATACTGGCTATATTTATACAATTCTATCAAAATGTTTAACTATGAAATTATAACATAAGCAATACTGGGATTTATTCTCCAGAGACTATGCAAACTTATAAAGCATCTGGCCATATTAGATATGGAAAGTATTTTGCTTAGTTACATCCTCACCAAAATAGTCTTCAACTCCATCATAAAACTGACTAGATTCGAGGAGTGTTGCAGCCTCTGAAAAACACATTCATATTCATTAATTAATGTATGCAGTTTTTCAAAAATTAATTAAAATTAATTAAAAGCTATTGATGGACTATTCTTTCAATCACATGGCCAATTATGAGTTTCCTTACAGCTGTATCATACAGGCCTGGATAACATTAACGGAATGCATGAACCAAGTATTGTGGTGGGGCTCAGAAGTAGGCAAATCATCAATTTTTTTACCCTTGCTTCGCAGGTCCCTTGGCTCTCATAGGAAGTACAGTGGGGCCTCGACTTACAAACGTCCTTACTTACAAAAATGTTGAGTTATGAAAAGCTCCATTTGCAAAATTTTGCTTCGACTTGCGGCTTGAGCTTCCAGTTACGAACAGAAAAAGGCAGGGGGAAAAGGCAGGGAATTCAAACCATTGGTGGCGAAGAGGCTGCTTCTTCGCCTCAAAGGTTAGGAAAAGGGAAGCTCAGCCTCCTGGGCTTCCAACACCACCGCAACGGGTGCCGGTGCTTTGGAAGCCTGGGTAATTGGTACCTGGTGCGGCAGTCAGGGCAGCTTTGGAAGCCCAGGAAGCCAGCACCCGGCGTGGAGGTTGAGGTGGCTTTCAGCTTCCCAAGCCGCCCCTGCTGCCCTCTGCCTCCCGTCTCCACTGCAGGAGGTCGGGGTGGCTTTCGGCTTCCCGGGCTTCCAAAGCTGCACCTGCGGCCCTCTGACTCTTGTCCCCGCGGGGATAGGAGGCAGAGGGCAGGGGGGGCGGCTTTGGAAGCCTGGGAAGCCAGCACCTGGTGTGGCAGTTGGGGCAGCTTTCGGCTTTCTGGGCTTCCAAAGCCGCCCCAACCGCCATGCCGGGTGCCGGTGCTTTGGAAGTCCGGGAAGCCTCCACAGCAAATTTTTGGATTATATTTTTTTTGCAGCCCCAGTTTGCAGTGTTTTATTTTTATTTAATTTTTTGTGTTTTTTCCCCTTTGGATGGAATTGATTAATTGGTTTTCAATGCATTCCTATGGGAAATGGTGCTTCGACTTACAAAATTTTTGAGTTATGGCCACCGTTCCGATACAGATTAATTTCGTAAGTCGAAGCACCACTGTACAGCAAGCAACAGCAGCAAATACAGCTGTCTCTACATAGGTTTTAACTTATGCTACATCTTTCCAGTTTACTATGAAAATATATAACTCTTTAGGAAAATTATTTCCTTTACTCATATATTTTTCTTTTTCTCTTATCTATTCTTGAAGGATTTCCCACACAAACTCGTATAAAGTACCATTTACCTCTCTGTTCTCTCATCTGGTTCTTGTCTTATCTACCTTGCCTTTTCCTCAACATACCTTACTCCTCCAACATCTATATTTGACAACAGGTCTTGCCTTCTCTGTATCTCCCAGGTTTTTAATATTCTGCCCTGTCTGTTGCAGATGCCCAAGTTCTGATCCTGGATACAGCATTCATCCTTCATGGCTAGTAGCTGCTGAAATCCCTGGAGTCCTGAATGTGTCCAATCCCTTTTAAAGTTTACAGCCATCACTATTTCCTGAGCTGGCAAACTCCACAGGTTAACAATGCACAGTTTAAACGTGCATTTATTTGTCTTCAGTCTTTCACTGCTCAGTTCCAGTGGATGTCACCAGATTTCATGTAAAAAATTAAGGGATCTTTTCCCTCTACCAACCTACCACCATTTTGTATAACTGCATATCTCTAATATGTCTCCTTTTTCTTGCTTTTCCTAAGCTAAACAATCCCAACTCATAGGGGAGCTGCTAGAGCACCTTGTTCATTTAAGCTGCCAGATATGCCTCTTCCAAAAAGCAACTCCCTCTAATGTTAAATTCCTTGTCCCTACTTGCAGGTTCAGGATCATAATCTGACTCATTTCAGATGTGATCCATAATCCATTTATTCTGACCCATTTCTAGAGAAAAATCAATATAACTGTTAAAGACTGCCTCATGAATGGGTTGCTGACTATATAGCCTGACTCAAATATTCGTAACAACTCAAGCCATGGAAATTCAAAAACTTCAACTGCACTGTTCACTATTATACCTGTTTTAGAATCTGTTGATATCCATCTAACAGCTTTTTCAGATGCCAGGAACACTGTATCCTATAAAATAAAACAGCATTGCAGTTCAATCTGGCCAATGCTCAGATAGAAGACAACAGTGTTCTTTATTAGTTTCACATACATCCGAAAAGAAAAAAAATCATAAGTGTATCCAGTCACTCATACAATCTGCATTATAAGCATTATTATTGGCAGCACAGTTTCGTTTTTAAAAAATAAACTTTACTGATGTATCTTCAATAGAAATGAACAGATATAAGCAGACACCAATGCAAAAGTTCACATATACATCAGCTTTAATGGAGTTTCGCATGCTTGATTTATACTGCACATAATTCAGTATCTTAAACTCTAAGGTTTAGATAAACATGTAGGAGTACTTGCAACTACTTATAACCATCTATAACTATAGCAGTACATAATTAGAAAAGGAAAGTGAATCAGTTTTCACTGACCATTCAACTTCATTTCAAAGGTTCATAACCTCCCTCATAACTAGGGTAATCAACCGTTTCTCTCAACATTTATTCCTTTTATGTTCATTGAAATGTAGCACAAATTCCATTCAATCTTTCCATCTCAAAGAACAATGCACTTCTCAGAGTATGAAATGCATGTCATCGGCTCTGAAATAAGATCAACTGCAACACTCCTATCAAAGTAATGCTAGTGGGTTTTTTTCTGCAAGCCACATTCACTTTCTGAAATTTTAAATTTTCTACAACCTTGGTTGAACTCTGCCAGAATCAGATCATAATAGCACAAAGTAGTCTATTTAGGATTACTGTCCACATGATATTTTAATAAACTGGGAGAGTAAAAAAAGAATGCAGGACTCTGCACATGGTTAGTATGAAAACTACCTAAGCACTTACACACACATTCAGCCTCTGTACTGAACGGAAAAGCACACTTTAGTGTGCTCAGGAGCAACTCCTTTATTCTCGCATTCCATCTTTATCTAAGCATTTAGCTCTGGCATCTCGGCATTAATGAGTATCAGTTCAAGCTGTGTGCCAGTTACATTGAACTTGAGCATGACATGGCTCAAGTCCCTTTGGGTCTTTTTAAAGAAAAATGTAGGATAAAAATATTTTAAATAAATTAAAGAAACGGCTCACACACTCATGTTGACTAATTGCTGTAAAACAAATCTCTGTCTATAGAACCTCCTGGTACTCATATCACCAAAACCCAAAGGGTAGTATTATTCCCAACAATCTAATCATCACCTGAACAGATATCTCATACACATAACTCTTGACACAGACGTGGGGACTTACTACTAAAAATGAAGATATTACCTTGGAAAACATGTGTCTTACCTTGCATTTTTAAGCTGGAGATCCAAAGGTAACAATATCCTTACGTGAAAGTCTCTGCCCTGGGAAAGTAGCAAATCAATGAACAGAGTATCTACAAATGTATATATCTGGCAAAGTCTATATGCATGAGTATTTCACTGGTATTTTAGAAGCAGGTTTTGACCCCAGTTTAAATTTCTTTTCTTTTAATGTGATAATACTGGTAAATATTCCCAAATATTGTCTTAGTGATTAAAACATCAATACACAGCAATAACACCAATTTGATTGACATCAGCAGAAGACAAATGCCAATTTCAAACACATTCAAATATTTATTAAAGAATTAGAGTTCTGTACACAGTGGTGCTGCTGTATCCATGGGATCAGTACCTGGTTATCTGCTGCCTGAAAATATAGTCAGGCTATTGTTATGAAATAATTTCCAGTCCAATACCATACATTGCATGCCCAGATGTAAGCTCTACTGAGCTGAATGAAAATTTATCTCAATAGGTGAATACAAGACTGCAGCCTTCATTTTCCCCTAAAGGTGTAGTCAGATTCTTTCAATAAATTTCCTTACAAAAGGTAGATGTTGACCAGATTTGGAGAACAAATGGAGGTGTCAAGCCTCCCCAATACAGTTCACAAAGCTCTGATCTGCAAAGCATTTTAACTGAGTTTGGAAACAGATTTCAGTTAGCCAATAATTATTTTCAGCATTTGTACAAAGGAATGGATGTTTCAAGAAACTGTCATAATGCAGTCTGAAGTGGAGCACAATTAATGTACCCCATAACCTTTACCTTTATAGTATATTGCAGCTCTCCCATCTATTACATTTAAATGGCCTTTTTAAAAAAATAAGAAAGCACATGTAATTCTGACCTTTTGTAAAGGTCAAATAACTATGATTCAATGTTTCATTAAAGTATCAAAAGATACTTTAAGAACAGCTTTAAAGAGACCCGCATACTGAAAAATTTGTGACCATATGTAAATGTTGTTATCCTCTAGACATAGAACAGCTTTGATAACCCTTAGTTAACAAAGGAAGAGAATTTTTTTTCTATATAATGGGTTATCTCCTTCACATTCAGAAGCAAAGGACAAAAAATACACAGGAAACAAAGCCAAATTTCCATCCAGCCATGGCTCAATAAAACTCAGTGTTCTAAAAGGGTAATTCTGTGCCTTCCAAATTCTTCTAGACGGTTGGCTCCAATTTTAATGCAATCCCTTTTGCTACCATTTCAGTTCCATGACATGTACATATGAGGTTCAAGCCCATACAGTGGACCCTCGACTTACAGACAGCTCGACTTACAGACTTTTCAAGTTACAGACATCTCTGGCTGCAAAATTTAGGTTCGACTTGCAGCCGGAGAATCGACCTACAGGCCAGAAAAAAACAAAAACAAAATGGAACGAAAACAGAAAACAGACGGTTATGGATTAATCGGTTTTCAATGTATTGTAAGTCAATGGAGCCTCGACCTACAGACTTTTCTACGTGCAGCCACCGTTCCAATACGGATTAATTCCATTAGTAGAGGATCCACTGTATGAGGTAGTATTAAGTCCCCTTGGTTTATAAGAGGCAAAGCAAGATAGTTTCTCTGAGAATATTTCAAGGAAGTTAATGCCTGGGGGAGGAATGTATGAAGACAATTTTCTCCTCCTTCCAAAGAAATCATTAAACAGCCTCCCTCTTTGCCTAATACTTTGAGCTAGAGAAAAATTAATCAACAGGATGAGAAGCCCCACCCTAATGTGGCTGCAGCCAAATCTGGACAATGAAATGAAATGAGGCAGTATAATCTTGATATAGTACAAAGGACTTCAAAATGCTATTCCACATAATAAAAAGAGATCTTTTTGAATTAGGGGACGTCAAACGCAGGATTTTCCATATAATAATAATAATAATAATAATAATAATAATAATAATAATAATAATAATAATAATAATAATAATAATAATAATAATAATAATAATAATTTATTGTCATTGTAAGTATATACGCAGTATACCCATACAACGAAATTCACAGACACTCAGAGACCAGACACAAGCACACACATAACATTCCCCAAACACTTCCCACCCACTAAAAAATTCCCCACTAAAAATACAAACATCTACACCTCAGGCCAAGTAACACAGTTCAACTAATTATTCACTACTGGTGGTCTTTAAGCTCATTATTAATTGCAATTATAGCTCTAGGATAAAAACTATTGAGAAAACGTGTGGTCCGAGTCTTAATTGTTCTATATCTTCTGCCAGATGGTAACAACTCTCCCCTATGTAGGATGGTGGGAGGTGCCATCAGAGACCATTTGAAGTTCTACACAGGACATAGAACATCACGTGCCCCGTTGCTCATTCATAGTTGGCTTCAACTTTGCACTGCAGCTCTTACCCGGTTTCCATGAAAATAAACCCTAGAAGGTTTTTTTCAGCATGCTCATCAAAAAAGCTGTACCCCAAAAATAAGCCCCAGTTAAGTGAAACCCCGCCCTCCACCCTTATGCAGCAACCAGAAGATGACATGACCATAGGGTACTTGAATAAATAGACTGTGGTCCATGAAAAAAATAAAACATCCCCTGAAAATAAGCCCTAATGCAAACATTGATATAAAATCCTGTTTTGTTTTTGGGGAAACACGGTATGTACACGTCTGGCACAGACACAGGCAGGGTTTCTATGCTGTCTACTCTCACTAGCAGAGATGCTCCAGTCACAGGCAGACAAAAGTCCTTTCTGGCAGTTGCTCCCACACTCCAGAACATTCTGTGGGAGACTAGTTTGGTTCCCTCTTTGCTACCCGCAAGGCAATTTTTATTAAGCACGTTAGCTGATCTTTAGCTTTTTCTTTGTTGGAAGTAATCTGATGGTGCATCTAGATTGGAAGGAGCAACTGACAGGTTCTGTTGCTGCCCAAGGGATGCTCAAACGTGTTCAGGTTCTTCAGGAAGGCTCCTTCCATGTCCCCCAATATTTTCCTGAAGAGGTTTAACTGCTGATATGTTGGCACTGACCTACCTGTAGTGTTTTCAAATGAGTTTCCTTTTAGATTATATTTCAATAAAGATTTTATTTTAGGATTGCAAGCAATCCTGAGCAACCTGTTGGGGGTGGGAGGGGTAAGATGGTATAAAAGCAGGGAATATATTAAACAAAAAATCAACAAAACAGAAACCTCAGGTTCTGAAATGTGAAAGAACATTTGAAAGAGCCTGTGTGCTGTAGGGGTCACAGTACTGACATGGGAACTTGGAAATCTAGGTTCGATTCCCCATGAAAATCACTTGGATGACCATGACAGACCAAAATAAAAAGAGGACGATATCTTTACTGGGCCTCTAATGTAAGGCCCTTCATCAGGCTCAACACTGCAGAGTTTCAGAAGTGAGGGAGAGTCCAAAAACTCATCCTGACCAGATAATGCAATGTCAGAATCCATATTAGAAGCAAATAGGATGAATTCAACCATATTGGTAGACAAAGGGCTGCCTGGTACTTTCTCTATTCCTATAAAGTTGGAAGTAGAAGCACATACAGGAATCAATTTTATTTCAGCCCCATCTACCTCACAAGGTTGCTGTGCAGATAAACTGAGGAGCAAGAACTAATGTCATTTTTATCTCCAGCTCTTTCAGTCTACAAGTGCCTGGTGAGTCATATGTGCAAGTGAATCTGAAGAGCTGTTTTGAGCTTCTCTTCCAGCATCTGTGAATGACAGCGATTTCCTATTAAACATGAACTGTTAGATAGCTCAGTTGAGCATGTGGCTTGCAGAGCCAGAGCCTGGGAGCTCAATTCCCCATTGTGATCATTCTCTTTCTCACCAGCACCCTGACTTCTTTTGCTAGATTCCTTATGGTGGGTGTTTTTTTTGGGGGGGTCACTTATGCTTCAGCAACTTTTAATAACAATTATAATCTTAGAAATGCAGAACTGAAAGGGATAATAGATTCCAGTCCCTGTCAAAGAGGGGGAGGGAAATCAAGCTCTGGTTCCATAGCCAGATGCCTTTGCGGTGGGGGGGGGGGAGGGATTGCCTTGGTCACTCCTGCTTTATATCATGAGGAAATCAAAAGCAGGAAAGGGCTCCTGTGCAGCTACTCAAAACTGAGCCACTGACTCAAAGTTGTGTGAAATTCATACAGCCATACTTGCATCAGCTAAATTGTTCAGGTCTTATTGGAAGAAAAGTGAGATCTAAATGCAGCGAGGCCATGATAAAATTTGGAAGTGCTGGGGCTCACAGGCCCTTATAGTCTCCCTGCCCCATAAGGAGAGTCTGAACATCAGAGTGGATCTGCTTTAAATCACTAAGGTTTGTTTAAATCATGATTTGTAAATCTGGAGACTCATTCTTGCTGGTAGCTATAATCTTTCATATTTGCAACCAGATGAAGATTTCATATTTAGAATAATAATTTGTCAGATTAGTAGAACAGTTGTATCAGAACAAATTTTAGCTGAATTGGTTAATCACATATTTGGAGAACTACTTGTTTTATTTAACTAAAACAGTAACATAGATATTTTTGTATTTGGTAAAACATCACTGTGTTCATTGTTTGTACACAGATTTGCAGAACAATGGAATTAGGTTTTCCTGAACTTTGTTCATTTTATACCATCTCTATTGTGAAAAGTGCATGTTTTTCTCAGTTTGGATAACTTGGATTAAATGAATTAATCCAAAAAAATGTAAATATTGCATGAATATACACCTTCATGCTACATAACGAAGTTCGATTTCATGTTGAATGACCTTTCAACTATAATGTATCTTAAATATAAAACTATCTTTAGTTTTCCTCCAGTAACATTTCATTAAAATAAATGTGATTTAAAAAATTTTAAATCCAATTTAAACTTTAAAAAATATTTTTTTAAAAAAAATCATCTATTTTAATCACCCTGCTGAACATTCAGGCAGCTAGATCAGTCTCTATGAATAAATACGTTGTGAGTCTTTTGTAAAGTCAATGGCTCTTGACAGCCCGTTTCAGAAAAAAAAATCATGCTTAAATACTTCACATTCCAGCAGGCACAATAATGAATAATTATGTGCTGTCACGTCAATTCTGACTTCCAGCAACCCTTGCCTGGATTTCCTAGGCATAAAGACCAAGCAGTAGTTTACCAGTCCATTTTTGTGTTAGCAAGAATATAATGTCTTTCTTTCCCAGCTAGTGTCAGGATTTTAGATCAACTCAGAGGGATCAATAGGAAATCCTGAAGAAGTAGATGGTTTCACAGCCCCTGCTTCTCATAAACTCCTGGGGCTTCAACTCCATAAGTCCTGGCACCACTATTTTTTGTTTATTTAAAATATTTCTTTCCTCCTGCATAAATGTAACAGATCTATAAATGAAATAAACCATTTTCTAATTGGGACATATAGCGTGGCAAGCAAACAGAAAGTTTAAACAAAAAGACCCAAGATACAAAATAAAATAAACAAATAAAAGATAAATAAGTAAAACATAACTAAATAAAAAAGCAAAAATTAAAGCAATTTGATTTAAAACATGATTTAAATTTAAAATGCAGATTTTTTTGACAATTTAAATTTTTTTAAAAAACGACTTTATGGATTTTTTAAAGCATAATTTAAATCAACTTGGTTTTTTTTAAAAGAAAATCTGCCCTGCAAGCAAGTGGCCTACCTCGCAGGGTTATTGTGTACATCTGTGTGGGGGATGTGCGAGGGATTGCTCTCCCACCGCCCCTTTATAACGACAGAGAAAGCCTTGGGGGATGGCCAAAACTTGCCCATCATGTCTGGGTGGGAGATCCCCATGACACCGGAGTTCGAATCCTCCCTCAGGCGGGTAAAGCTTCGGGCTTTCTTCTTTCCTTCCCCTCAACTTCCCTCACAGGCGAGTTGAATCTTGAGCTAATTAAAAGGCTGAAGAGCAAAGGAAGGCGTCTCTGTACCTGAGCAGTGAGGAAACCCTCATAAACCGTCCCTTCCCGGTTCTGAGGCAGGAGAAGCGGACACTCGCGGAGCAACGAACCGAGACCAGCCGCCATCTCCCGCCCGCGCCTTTAGGTTCGCCGTGCAGGGAGGAAAACCAAAAAGACAACCCACAGCGAGGGTTTCCACTTCGGCGGCGCGCACGGCGCATGCGTCCCTTTCCCTTCCTATCCTTTTTATTTCCCCCTTCCAACTCGCGCGCCACCTTCCCCTCCCAAGAAAGAAGCACCGCAGGCGCATGCGTATTGTTCCTTGAGCCTATTTCCCCTTTACCACCCCTCCCCGCGCGCGCGCGCCGCGGGACATTTGCCACCAACTTCGGACAGGGAACGCGGGGTGTGCAATAACGGGGAGGGGGCGGGCGCTTAAACCCGAAAAAAACAGAAAGAAAAGCAACTCGGGCGCGTGTTCTGTTTTGGGAAAAGTCCGTTCCTATTTGAATGCCCTCCCCGGCCTTCGCGCGCTGTCTCTGATTGGACGGAATGACTCTGCGTGAAACAGGTGGGCGGGGCAAAGCGGATGCCACACCCCTGCTGCTCGCCTTTAAATAGTCTCGAGTCGTTTCCTCAGGCCGTTATTTCATGCGCTAAGGTTTTGTGGGTGTGAACCCTGAATAAATGTGGCAGCTTACGTGAAATGTAGTTTTGTGGTCTCCTCATGCTTTCTTTCCCCATTAAGCCTAGTGAGGCTCAGTCATCCCTACTGCTTGGCCTGTGTTCACACATACCAGAGAGTCAATCCCATGGCATCAATGGCCAGCATGCTATGAGGGGTTTACTCCCTTGTCAATGTGATTGTAACCCGTAGGGGTAAAATCCTGCTCATTCTGCCCTTTTAGTTTTCTGGGGAGCTGGTGGTGATGAAATGAGTGGGATGTAGGCTTACTTGAGCGACAATGGGTGAAAACTCAACGTAATCTGCTCCAACTAGGGTTGCCAGATGTCAGGCAAAAGGAGGACATGTCCTCCTTTTTAGCCTAATGTCCTCCGTCAGGCAGGCAAAGATAAAAATCTTTAAAATGTCAGGCTTTTGTATATTTTATGTTATAATTTTGGATGGGAGGGGGAGAGGTGGAAGGACCCCCTTCCCCCTGGCTTTCCCTACCTCCACCTGCCCGCCCACTTCCGGTATTTTGAGAAAAAAAAAAGGCTCCATTGAATTTATTTTCCTTTTTTAACATGACTGTTTCTTGGTCAGTTCACTAAGAGACATTTATTGGCAGCTATTGTAATAAAATTGTATTGATTGTGGGTTTAATCTGGAACGATTCAAATGAAACATTCAATATGTCCTCCTTTGTCCTCCTTTTTGTCTTTCTTTGTCCTCCTTTTAGTACCCGTGTATCTGGCAACCCTAGCTATTCCATGGCTATTCCATGGCAATCAAAACGGTGAAGAAGTCATTCTTCTCTGCCACCACTCCATCTGCACAGAATCGCCAAAAGCCCAGCCTTTTCGAACGGTCAAGGGCCTGTCACATCCTATCCCTCAGGAAGCTAAGGCTGACCACACTGTAGCTTGCTGTGAAGAACTTGCACACCCCATTTTGCAGGCAAAACAGCTCAGATCTTCCTCGAGTGGGAAGCTGTCGTCGTTTCAGGCCCTGTGAATAGAACTGTGGCCCCTGCTTGCCCTGTGCCAAGGGACGAGTTCCCGTTTCTGCAGCCTGAGGATGTGGTTGAGGCCCTTTGGGGGGGAGGAGCGAGGGCTTCCAAGCATCGGCTGGCTTCTTGCCCTTCCTGGCTCACAAAAGCTGCCAGAAAGGGACCAGCCGAGTGGGTAGGAGGAGTGGGTAGGTGCCTCCTTGCAACAGGGTAGCAGCATCCCCTTGTCCTTAAGGGAGGCCACAGTAAGACCATTGTTTTAAAAAAAGCCCTCTTTGGACCCCACACTACTCAATCACTAGCAACCAGTATCTAGTATCCCATCCTCAGGGAAGGGTCTGGAGCGGGTTGTGGCCTCTCAGCTTCAGAGGTGGTTTTTTTTGTTTTTGTTTTTGTTTTTGTTTTTTTTTTGGATGAGGCCGATTCTCTAGACCAATTTCAAGCTGGCTTCAGGCCTGGTTATGGGACAGAGACGGCTTTGGTTGCCTTGGTAGATGACGTACGCTGGGACCTGGATAGGGGATCCGTGTCCTGGTTGGTTTTGCTAAACTTCTCAGGGGGTTTCGATACGATCGACCACAGTAGCCTCCTGTGGAATGGGACTTGGAGCCACTGTTTTCCGGTGGCCCCAGTCATTCCTGGAGGAGAGAACTCAAAAGGTGGTGCTGGGGGACTCCCCTTGGACATCCTGGCCACAGACCTGTGGGGCCCCTCGGGGTTCTGTTTTGTCCCCTGGGTTATTTAACACCCACAAAAAAACACAGATTATCCGTGTGGTTGGTTCAACAACACCCAACTCTACCTCTCCTTCCTAAATCCGAGGAAGCTGCTTTGGCTCTACATCAGTGTTTGGTATCACTCATGGACTGGATAACGGGGAATAAATTGAAAGTATTCGCGAAGGCTTTCATGGCCGGGATCTAATAGTTGTTGTGGGGTTTTCGGGCTCTTTAGCCGTGTTCTGAAGGTTGTTCTTCCTAACGTTTTGCCAGTCTCTGTGGCCGGCATCTTCAGAGGACAGAGCACACGTTGCTGTCCTCTGAAGGTGCCGGCCACAGAGACTGGCGAAACATTAGGAAGAACAACCTTCAGAACATGGCCAGAGAGCCCGAAAACCCCACAACAACCAATAAATTGAAACTTAATCCAAACAAGACAGAGGTGCTTCTGGGCAGTCCAAAGGCACACCTGCCAGGAACAGCACCTGCATACAGGTGCCCCAGGCCGGCCTCAGTGGTAGCCAGGAGTGCATCTGCACAATGAAAACAAGTGCACCTAGTTACTTCCCAGCTGGATGAGTGTAACACACACATTGTGGGGCTGCTGATGGAAACTGTCAGGAAACTTCAGCGGGTCCAAAATGCAGCAACCGAATTGCTGCCCGGGGCTGGTTATAGAGAGATCATATAACCCCCCCCCCACAGCAACTCCACTGGCTGCTGATCAATTTCCAGGCACAATTCAATGTCCTGTTTCTAACCTATAAAGCCCTAAATGGCCTGAGTCCAAGCTATCTCAAAGACCGTATTTCCCATTATGAGACTATGAGTGTTAAGATAATCAGAAGAGGAGACCTTTCTCCCAGTCCCACCACCCTCACTGATATGTTTGGTGGGGGCATAGGAGAGAGCCTGCTCTGTTGCTGCTCCCAGACTTTGGAACTCCCTCCCACTAGAGGCCAAGCTGCCCCCATAATTGCTGTCCTGCAAGCAGGCCAAGAACTTTTCTCTTCAGACAAGCCTTTCCACCATAGCTAGCTACCTGTGTGTGATTTTTTTTAAAAGATGGATCCTTATTAGAGATGGGGGTATTTGTATTTTCATATGAATATTAATACCCCCTCGCAGGTGGAGATAATGAGGATCTGTTGTTGTTAAAGACTGGACACAACTTATGTCATAGATGGGCTGTTACATATACTCTATAAAGGTAAATACACTTACGCTGGCATAAATCCTCAGTGGGATTGTGGCCAACTGGTCTCATTTCCATATAGACTTTGGGTTCCATGACCAAATTATTATAATTTAATTAAATTCCTCAGGAGCCATTTAGAAACAGTTTTCATTTCAATAATGCCAATGTTGTGCTTTGCGCGAATGTGAATCTGTAAGGCTGGCTCAGATGTGATCGTTTGCTTTAAGAAACAAAAAGTGCCTATGAACAGGGCAGGATGGATTTAATTTAAATCAAATTGATTTAGATTTTTAAAAAAATCACTTAAAAATAAATCATGATTTAAATCAATTTGATTTTTTTTAAAAAATCATTGATCCACCCTGTGAACAGGATTATCAAATTAAGAATCATATTCATATTCGTTATTCACAACAGAGAAAGTGCTGTATATGTATATCTAACCATTCATACTACCTTAGTAAAGACCTTACAAAAGCATTTGACTTGGTTAGCAGGGATGGCCTTTTCAAAATACTTCCCAAGACTGGATGTCCACCTCGTCTCCTTAACATCATCAGGTCCTTCCACGATGGAATGAAAGGCACTGTAGTTTTTGACGGCTCAACATCATATCCCTTTGACATCCGAAGCGGAGTGAAACAGGGCTGTATCCTCGCACCAACACTTTTTGGGATCTTTTTTGCTGTCATGCTGAAGCATGCCTTTGGAACTGCAACAGAAGGTGTCTATCTCCGGACTAGATCAGATGGAAAGCTCTTTAATCTCTCTAGATTGAGAGCGAAGACCAAAGTCCAACTGAAATGCATGCGGGACTTCCTCTTTGCAGACGATGCAGCCATTGTTGCCCACTCTGCTGAAGACTTCCAACAACTCATGAATCGTTCCAGCAAGGCCTGCCAAGACTTTGGACTAACAATCAGCCTGAAGAAAACACAAGTCATGGGCCAGGGTGTGGACTCACCTCCCTCTATTACCATCTCCACACAAGAATTGGAGGTTGTTCATGACTTTGTGTACCTTGGCTCAACCATCTCTGACACCCTCTCTCTAGATGTCGAGCTGGATAAACGCATTGGGAAAGCAGCTACCATGTTTTCTAGACTCACAAAGAGAGTATGGCTCAATAAGAAACTGACAACACATACCAAGATCCAGGTCTATAGAGCCTGTGTCCTGAGCACACTCCTGTACTGCAGTGAGTCTTCGACCCTTTGTGCACAGCGAGAGAGGAAGCTGAACATGTTCCATATGCTTTGACTCTGATGCATTTTTGGTATCACCTGGCAGGACAGAGTTCCAAATAGAGTAGTCCTAGAACAAGCTGGAATTTTCAGCATGCATACATTACTGAAACAGCGATGTCTACGCTGGCTTGGGCACGTTCTGAGAATGGCTGATGGTCGGATTCCAAAGGATCTCCTATATGGAGAATTAGTGCAGGGAAATCGCCCCAGAGGGAGACCACAGCTGCGATACAAGGATATCTGCAAGCGGGATCTGAAGGCCTTAGGAATAGACCTCAACAGATGGGAAACTCTGACATCTGATCGTTCAGACTGGAGGCAGGCGGTACATCACGGCCTCTCCCAAATTGAAGAGACCCTTGTCCAGCAGGCTGAGGCAAAGAGGAAGTCACAAGGGAAGCAAAACCAGGGAGCTGGACAGGGGACAGATTGGACTTGTATTCAGTGTGGAAGAGATTGTAACTCTCGAATTGGCCTCCTCAGCCACACTAGACGCTGTTCCAAGTCCTCCATACAGAGCACACTAGCATAGTCTTTTGAGACTGAAGGATGCCTACCAGTAATGAGGGAGCTGCTACATCGTGCCTAGTTTTATGGTTCTCTGAGTGGGTACCGGATAGCTGTTCAGCTGGAAAACGAAAGGCCGTTTATGCCTATTTCTACTATGCTGTCATCACATCCCAATACCCAGGTTAAGTGGAAGCTTAGGGTGCAGCTCACCTTGTATCCATATTACCCTACTAGCAGCTATTCATGGTGAACATACTGCTGTGCATGGAGGCGGCCATTCCAGCACATTGCTTGGGTTGCATTGTGGTTCTTGTGTGCACCTGTTTCTCTAAAATGTAGCTTCAAAAGGCCTTAGGTGTTATGTAAGCGCTTGTGCAAAACGTGCTCTTGGTTCCCCAGAATTCCGTCTTTTGGCAGGAATCCAGTAGCCACCCTATAAATCAGCAGCCTTCTTCACATAAAGTACATAGGTTCTCTAATACCTCGTTTGCATCTCCTTGAATTATAAAAAATATTCCCCTTGCAGACATTCCCAGCACTGACACGCCAGACCAATCCATATGCTATCCTGATTTTTGGAGGCTCAGAAGCGTACTGCTAATCCCTTACAAACCTTGAAAATATTTGGAGGTTTTCCAGACTGTCCACCGAAGATTTTCCCCCTCATAAATAGTGGTTGTGAATTGTAAAATAAGACCTTTGGCTCAGTGTGTGATCTTTTACTACAGGGTGATTCCTGCTTTTCCATTCTTTTAAATGATTGCCCCAAAATAAATTTCCTAAACATGTCCTTTCCTAACTATTATAACTGCATGGCTTAATGCCTGTAACTCCCTTGCATTTTATATTCAAAAATATAGGTACATAATGAATCAGCTAATTGTACATAAACATATCTGGAATGATAAACGTATTTTAAATGGGTCATTTCTCAGGATTAGAATATATTTTTTTCTTTTGCTGGAACAGGACTAATGTGTACACAGCCAACATTAGACAAAATCAAATTAAATAAAGTAAGTTATTAAGTTGATAAGTTTCTTTTCATTAATTACTTTTATTTTATATTGTACTCATTGTGAATTTTTAAATAACTGCTACTACATGTACCGGTATGTTTTTTACAATATTAATATTATAAAATAATCTAACGTTTTGTATATTTAAGTTTGTTTCCATAAAAACATGATTTTGAAACAGAAATGGTCCTTGCTTTTTGTGTGTAAAGTGTATTTAAATATACATAGCAGGAGCTAATAGATTACCCTTTTTATGAAATAGAACTTCTCAAATTAAAATATTTTATAACGTAGAATATATTTTGTAATGATCAATATAATATATGATTTCACAATGTCAGGTAGGAAAAAAGAAAGAAACAAACAACAAGACATTCCAAATTCACATCTGAAGAAGAAAGGTTTTAAGAAATGGAATAAATCGCTTTTTGAATTGCAAAGCTCTAAATGAGTGAAGTAAAGACTTTGAATATAAAGATGATTAAAAAGACAATATCATGAGCAGAAAAGATATTTACAAGTTTAGTCTCTTTCATTTTGACTGTAATTTTAATTAGTTAGACACAGGGGGGTGCTGAATATAAAAGCTTACATTGTGTACTTTCTTTTAAATTGCATTCCACCATAATTTTATGCTTTTCAATTCTTAATTTTTTTCTCTCCCTCAATCTTTCTCCCTTTCTTTCTTTTGTTCTTCATAAACTGGTGATCAGACGAAAGTTATTTTCTCTCAACCAGATTTAAGATTGACCATTCCAGCCTTTAATTTTCATTCTTACGTTAGCCAAATCTCTGCAGGTAACTTTCCAAATCCTTTTGTCTAGATAGCTTGCAGAGTTTTCCATGGAATTATAAGTCTAGACATAAAGCCAGTTCCAGATATTTTATTTAACTCCCCCCCACCCACCTATACCCCACATATTTTGGCCCATGTGTCTTTCTGAGCACCCGCCACACTTAAAGCATGATTAAGAACCCGAATCCAGAAATTTCATTTCCGGGAGCTGCGGGAGAAAATGTATCAGAGAGGCATTGTGGATCCATATGTCCACCCCAATACCCCTGATCCAGATATTAGTTATGGATAGAAAAGATGGGCAACAGTGGATTGGATCTTAAGGATTGATCTCACATTTAAAAAAATCATTTTATGTTCACCCCTTTTTGGAATCGATACATTTTCAAATGCAGTCACGTGGTAGGAACATTCACCCTGTTGTGAAAAAAATTGTTTCATTTCTAGCTATTTGAACCATTTTAGCAGACAACGCTGTCAAGTATTTTAAGTCAATTCTTTTATCATCATGATTTTGGAGGAATGCTGGCCCCACTGCCCCCTTTTTATTTTATTTTAAAAACTTTATTGGTGTATCAATAAATGCCAATGCTTCTTTCTTTCCCCCCTCAAACAACCCCAAGCAGGAAATGGCCCTTTCTCTGCTCAAGCCTTCTTTCCCCACCCACAAAGGAGAGGGGGGAAGGCTGTCTCCTTCTGAGCAATGTATTCTTGTTTTTGTGGTGGCTGCTGCTATAACAAGCAATTTACCAATATGTCTTTTTTAAAAAATAAATAAATAAAAGGGTACAAGCACAGTGGCCACAAAGTGGCCACAGTGCCCAAAAACTTGACCCCTTTGCAAAGGAAATAAATCTACAGCAACATTCACACGTGCAGAATTTGAATGAATTGAATCGATACATGATCAGTACATTTTAAAACAACCCCACTGGCGAGGAGGAAATAAACCAGTTGCCTGGATAAATAAATTGATGTTAGCCATGTGTTGTATGAACGGAAAATTTTGAAACAATCCAAATCATGTCAAAATCGGTATAAGTGGGATTCTTTTGACACGTATGATTGAGCCTTTAGTCATACTTAGAGCAGACCCACTGAAAGTTATTTTCAGACAAAGTGGGGGAACGATAAACTTGAGAGGTGCTATAAAGCCCAAAGACATACAGCTGAATCCTGTGTATATTTGAAATTGGTCCCACTGAGTTCAGCGGTGTTTACTTCCCGGTAAGTACAAGACGCAAAAGTTCTTGTGCATAAAGAAGTTTCTCATACGGAAATAATAAAGCCAAACATGTTTAACGAAATTATGCATCACATCACATTTTTAGGAAGGGTTGTTAAAACACTGATGAATGCATAGAGGATAAGATGATGAGTCAGGGACAGTAAAAAAGACCAAATGGGCAGGCTCCACTAGATACTCTCATACGTACCGAGATGTTTTGCTTTATAACCCAGTGTGATTAAACTGCATGGAAATTAAGAAGTGATAATGCTACAATAAAATAAGTCTTAAAAAATAAAGAGGCTTCTAACAAAAAAAATGCAACATTAAAAACCTCGAAGGAAATACTGGTGGAGGATGTTTTCTCGGTCAACCAACTTATAGGTAAACCCTTAGTACGGAACTGGCTGAGTGCTGAAAGGAAAGAACTACATTGGAATGTAACTTCTACATTTTTTAAAGGTATTGGTTCTTGTTCTTTTATATATTATTGACTTGCTCCCCAGCCCATGCATACCATCAAAGTGGAATGAAATGAGAATGGGTGGGGTTTGGAACTGTCTGAACCAGCCGCATGATCGTTTTAACACATGCACAGTGTTGACATGGCCCTCATCTCCTGCAACTGTAAAGATTCATTCCTAACCTTGCACTTTGGCATATGTCATCACAGCAACCAAATCCAAATAGATTCCCTCAGGGGTCCTATATAAGGAAGCAGGAAAAGGTTGATGGCTGTCTGGACAGCCATTTCTTTTGCTGTTGCCTGCTTTGTTGTCCTTGGCCTCAAACCCTTGTGTGGTTTTCTATTGCTCTTTGCTTTCTTTGGCTCCTTGCTTTGGACCGTGCATCTTTACCTACCTATAATCATGGCTAGCTGCACCTGCATCATGATCACGTATAAAGAAGCAGTGCATCTTTCCCGTGACAGGACAAGCCAATCCAGAGATAGAAACCGTTTACAAAGGATAAGGGAGGAACTGGGTTGGCTTGCATTTTAATGTGAACTATTAAAATTCGCACTCCTGAACCAAGATGTGAGCTCAGTTTTTCTTCACAATTTGCAAGCCCCCAAATTGTGCAATAAAATTATCATGTTAAACAAAGTGCCCACTAATGGGCCGGTCAAGTTGGCGTTGTGTGAGGAAAAATGGTATGTTAAGCAAAATTGTGCACACGTCATCAAACGAAATAAAAAAACCCATTGAAATGAATTGAGAATCGCTCAATGTGTTCCAATGGGTTCCAGTGAAGATCCTCCATAGGGGTGGCCATTTTCGGTGTCTGTAGTGCGAAAAATGGTTCCTAAAAACAGGGGGGGGCATTTTCTTCATCCGGTGGCCATTTTGAAACCCGTCGATCAGCTGTTTGCTGATCGTCGTAAAGTGAAAATTGGTTCCCGAAGCAGGGAACCAATAATCGCTAAGCGAAAAAAACCCATTTAAACCACCGTGAAGCGATCGCAAAAAGTTCAGCGTTAAGCGGATTCATCGTTAAACAGGGTAATCGTAAAGCGGGGCACGACTGTAATAGTTTCTAGCAGCAGATAAACAAAACCACAGGTACTGATCCCACAGATACAACAGTCTTACTTTACTTGAATAGGACTCTGAAATCTGATCTTTCATTGTCCCACACAAATTGAATTAACTTCTAAAATGAATTAGCTTCTACTTACTGGCTAAAAATGCCAACACAGTCATTCTTTCATTTTATTACATTTCTATTTTGTGTAAATTAATACAAGATATAAAATACAAACTATAATAGTTGTGCTCCCCACCACCAGTGGGACCTTCTGGAGAACTCTTCTTCTCATTGTCCTCCTTTCCAGAATTGCATTGCTCCTTGTGTTGGCATTTATTGATTACATTACATTTATTACATTTCTGTGCCACCTTTCTCCCAGTGGGACTCAAGATGGCCCACAAAACATCTAAAAATACAAAAACAGCATAGAAATAGCAATTTAAAAATATTAAACAAGGAATTCTTAAAATTTAAAAACAGAATAAGAAATATAAAAAACTATTAAAAATGATACATAGCAGCAAACATAACCTTGTACGAGGTATTCTCAGTTGTACGGGGGATTTGAGGGGGGGCGTATTCCTAACCTACACAGAATGCCATTGCCTGCTGATGATCTGTTAGCAGCTACCCTATGATTCATTGTCAGCCACTTTGGGAGACTAAAACAAGCATGTCTTGGGTTGTAAATTACATGTATTTGTGCATTTGCTGAAGCAACAGCATGTTTGAATGGGCACATACCAAATTCTTTGCTGATCTACTCAGCCCACGATTTTCTGCTGGCCAGTTACGTGCATTGTCTCTGACATGCATCATGCATTTGAGTAATGCAATGGCTGGCCCGTTGCTGGAAAAGTTGAGTGCCTTACCGCAACAGTTTGGAATGAGACATGCCCTTCCCAGCCAAGACCTAAGTTGTCCTTGGGTAAATATGTCTTCTCTTGAGATCCTTGTTTGCCTTCGTGCAAAGATTGTGGGAAGAAAACACAGAATTCTGCATATTTATTTGCAAAGTTTGACTTGCCAAACTCTTTGGTCTGCATCCAATGTGCAAAAGACTCTTAGCTTTTAGAGTCTAGACATGATCTTCTTAAAAGCATCCTCAAGGGGAAATAGTTTTATTTCATGCTCCGCTTCTGTTCATCACTTCTCGGACATTAAACGCTTCTGGCTTACTTTTTCTAATAGAGACCAGTCTGCTTTGTGATGTCATTCAGTGATATTCTGCATTACCATATGGCCAGACTTAAGGTTGTGCTTTCTCTTGTATCATCTATGGAACTTCACATGGCACATGTACTTTTTTGCCAGAGACCTGGGATCTATAACATTGTCGGAGTTTCTCTTTATTCTACAACTCAGTTCAATAAAATTCATCATCCCATTTCATGAACAATATGATTTCCAGCTACTTAAGGAGACATTTGTCAACTGATTCATCAACCAGCTTTGAAATTCCACAGTACTTTATTAAAATGTCTTATAACTAAACATTACGCAGAGGTTTTTATTCATCAGGCTGGATTGAGACTTGACCCTCCGTGCACAGGAGTCTCAACCATAATACAGTGGGAGCGTCCTACTGCAGGATAACAGGAAGGGATATTTGCCAGTCTTCCCCCTCTTCCCTTGCTCCTCTCAGAGTTTCACTTCTTCACTATACTGGTGGCTTTCCCTAGAGTAGAGAACCAACAGATTTAGTGAGTGATCTGAACCAGGGGCTGATAAAAGACAGACAGATCAAGTGTGGTTTCCTCCGGTCTTTTCTAGATCTACCTGCAGATTGGAACACTTCCGCTTGTTTTGTTCTTCCACTGAGATCGCTTCCTGTTTTCCTTTTGCTTCATCATCTTCGTTAAAGAAGCCAACTGGAAGACACTAAGGTCATCTAGCCGCCTAGAGTGGTCGAAATGACTAGATAGGCGGGGTATAAATGCAATAAATAAATAAATAAATAAAAAATCTGTAGGAACTCTTGTAATAAACTTCAGTGACCTTGTTACCTCTTGCACTATCCTCTGTTAATCAACTGTACTCTCCCCCGCCCCGCCCCCAGTTTTGGCAGTACTACTAGTCTCCAGCATCTCCTCTTCAACAGCCTCCGATTCAGCACTATGCTGCAGTGAAATATCAAATAATCAAATAACTCCAAGTCATAATTGTAGCTTTTCAGGAGATAGAAGGAATCAGCAAAAATGCTCACCTTGCCCTCCAGTTCTCAAAAATTCCTATAAAGCCTATAGTGGAAACAGGAAGAGCCAAGAATTGTCTTCCATCTCTGCTTTTCTGTCCCTCTTCCTATCTCTAGAGTGAACCGTTAGATTGCCCTTGCAGTGTTCTCCAACTCGCAATTTGCAAGAGGGCTTAGCCTGAGGTTGGCATGATACCGGACTGTATTCTACAGTGAGCATTTAATACATAAGGACCATTGGCCACGTTGGTTATAGAAAGTAAGTACACATTCTGAAACACACCAAATACTTCCAGCGTTTGAGAAGTTGCTTTAAAAATAAAATAAAAAGAATAATTATCATTGCTTGTTGCCATTACCCAACTTCCCTTTTACGTTTTATGATGCTTTGATCATCATAACGCCGGTCAGTTTCATTATTTTGTAGCCTTCTCTTTTTTTCCCTTCAAAACTTCCTAACTTAATAATAATAAAAATAGAAATAATTTTAAAAGCAAAATGATGTTTTGACAGTGGCATGCTCCCCAGAAGTAGAAACCTAAAAAACATTTAAACTAAAAGAGCTGCACTGGCTCTACCTAACTATATTCTCCAGTAAACACATCTTTAAATGGAAACAAAAATGTAAAAAACAAACAAACCACAACACATTTCACCTTCGCTTTAAGATATCAGGATATCAGTAAAACTTGAGCAGGTGACTCTTGCTGTTTCCAGTGGCTGACCAGTCTGAACGTTATGCAGAATTGTATCATTTCTCCTGAAAGGAATAAGAACCACCTGGATATCATCATGTTTTATAAAAGATATCTTCTCTCCCAATAGCATAGGTAAAGGTAAAGGTTCCCCTTGACATTTAGTCCAGTTGTGTCCAACTCTAGGGCGCGGTGCTCATCTCCGTTTCCAAGCCATAGAGCCAGCATTTGTCTGAAGACAGTTTCCGTGGTCATGTGGCCAGTGCGACTAGACACGGAACGCCGTTACCTTCCCACTGAGGTGGTACCTATTTATCTACTTGCATTTACAGTACATGCTTTCAAACTGCTAGGTTGGCAGGAGCTGGGACAAGCGATGGGAGCTCACTCCATCGCATGGATTCGATCTTACGACTGCTGGCCTTCTGACCTTGCAGCACAGAGGCTTCTGAGGTTTAACCCGCAGCGCCACCACATCCCTTCAATAGCATACTCCTGATCTTCTTCTTCTTCTTCTTCTTCTTCTTCTTCTTCTTCTTCTTCTTCTTCTTCTTCTTCTTCTTCTTCTTCTTCTTCTTCTTCTTCTTCTTCTTCTTCATTACTCCATTGACAACTAACATTGACTATAGACCTTCCCTTTTTAGTTTAATAATTTCTGTTTTGTGCTATTCATATCCACACCAGTCCTGTTGATTTTTATAAACCATCTAGTTTGCAGTCTTCTACTCTCTTCTCCTGATCCAAGATCATCACTGATTTCTTTATTCCATTGCCCATCTTGCTTCATTGTGCCTTGTCTTTCCTTGAATAACCCAATTTCTATACAGCATAGTTCAGTACTAGTAACCCATCTTTGAGGCACAAAATGATAGAATAATGAAGTTGGAAGGATCCTAGAAGGTCATTGAGTCCAAACCCTACCTTTGAGTTTTAATTTACACTTCCTTAAGGAAATGTCCAGATTCTCGATCATTTTATTAATTTACCTCCTCTTGAAAAATGAGCAGTGTTATTCGCTCTTTACCCCCAAAAGTAACATACCGTGTTTCCCCAAAAAATAAGACAGGGTCTTATATTAATTTTTCCTCCAAAAAAAACCCAGTAGGGTTTATTTTCAGGGAATTTTTTTTTCTCCATGTACAACAATCAACGTCTATTCAAATACAGTCATATCATCTTCTGGTTGCTGCACAAGGGTGGAGGGCAGGGTTTCACTTAACTGGGGCTTATTTTTGGGGTAGAGCTTATATTACAACCATCCTGAAAAATCATACTAGGGCTTATTTTCAGGTTAGGTCTTATTTTCAGGGAAACAGGGTATTAGTTTGTTTCTCCCATGCTCCCAATGGTCCTTTGTAGCTTCCTGCAGAATGTTGTCAGAATTAATAGACAGGTAATTTCATAGAAACAGAAGACACTCACTTATATTAGGCCAGATTATTTGTCAGTCAATTTATATATTATTAAAGTTTTATTTCATTTTATTCTTGGCATGCCAACTTTCATTAAAAGTCACTTCCCAAGGTGATTTATTACAAAGCAGAAGAATAAGAAGTAGGTCAAAAGACAACATACTGTACTATAAAGAACCCACTATAAACAGAAGAGAACTTCTTTCCAACCAAAGGTACAAAGTTGAAATCCATTCCAGTGACATAAGTCTTTTTCATTACCTGTTTTACTACTCAAGTGAAGGCAGGTGAGTTTGAACCTGCAACAGTTGTATACACAAAACAGGGGCTCAACCACTGAGCTATAGCCCTGAAGATAGTTGTGTATTGTTACAATCATCCTTGGTAAGAACTCTTAGAAAACACTATAGGGTCCTCTGGGATAAAGTTTGGAAACCACATGATTTTGCGATATTCATGCTAAAATATCAGACAGCTAGATCCAGGAGATGGTATTCTAGGTTTCTACGCACCCCCACCCTTTACTGTCCTTTCAAATAAAACAGCATTTACCCTCAAAGGGGAAAAAAATGAAATGTGTTCAACATATGGCATCCAAGACCATTTGATATTTTAAATCTATAGTAAATGTCAGGAACAATTTTTACTGCCCTCCCAACATTACAGGCACTCGAATCATTTGTCTTTCAAAGGACTAGTAAACCTTAATTTGCTTTAGCAGCTTTCTCAGTGGATTTTTTATTGTTTCTTACTGCTGCCTCTCAACTCATGTAATTTGTAAAACTAAATATGAACTGCTAAACTCCATCAATCCGGTAGTATTCCTTTAATATCAATTTTTACATAATTAGCCTGCAAACTGTGTTCAATTACTGACAATTAATCTCGTGTACTTGGAAGGACAACATTCATTTTGCAGCGAGCAGCAGGAAGGAAGAACGATGATTTCAGCACTGGTGTGGAGGCGATATATATATTGCTAACATAATGGAGTGTATCCGAAGGAGGGAAGTGACCAAAATAGTGACGGGTCAGGAAACTACATATCAGAAGCAGTTGTGGAAAGAAGAGAAAGTTAAGGAGAGACATGATTGAAGTGTTCAAATATCTGAAAGACTGATGTAGAAAAAGGTAGTGTAGTTTTTTTTTTCTGTATTGGCAGAGCCAATATGAAGGTTTTAGCTTAAACATTAAAAGATGTTTCGTCATAATCAAAACTGTTCAACAATAGAACAGGCTATCTCATATGTGGAAGGATTTTCTTTGCTGGAGGTATTTAAGCAGAGTCCAGACAACATATGTCACGGATGCTATAGCTGTATCTTCTATTGTAGGCTTTCGATTGATTGGATTGAATCAATTTCATGGCCCTTCTATGAGGATTTTGTGAGCCCACTCCCATTTCCAACCCAGTTCCTTCATTCAAATCACCGGTCAAGAATAAATTCAACAGGTTTATTAAACATAGTAAAAAATATTTGTCAACTCTATTTTGTCTTACTTGGTACTTAAAACATTGTCTACAGGCATTGAATGTCCTTTCTTTAAACAGTGTTCTTTAGAGCACTGATAACAACAAGAACTAGTTTCACTATCAAAGACTGTTAAACCCAAGCCACTAGGGATGCTCACTGACCTCACAATTTTGTTCTGATCCCAATCCAACAGTCCGGAAAATGATCATATTGATTTACAGCCTGTTGCTTTAACATGAGTCCAGAATCTATGTTGAAATTCAAAAATCTGAATATGCACTATCAGTGAAAATAAAAAGGTTGACTACTGAGAAATTAGAAATTAAGAAATTACAAATTTGAAAAAATTAAAAATAAGAAATCAGTTGTAAACTGGAAAGTAGAGTATAATAGGTTGACTATAGCTGGAAATAAAAAAACGGCAAGAATAGTTTGTTCCGTTTGTCCAGATTGGCTTTTAGTGAAGTGCATCGTGTCTGGAAGGTTGAAGTCTGAAGCTCAAAATAAATCAAGGCCATTTGGACTCATCTGCGTGCTTCCCGTGGTGAAGTGGGCTTCCTCCCAAGCTAATAGAAACAAAGATGGATGAAAGCCACAATTTCCTGAAGACTTTTGGTTTCTGGAATAAAGGGGAAGCAGCACAGAAAAGAAAAAAAAAATAAGTAAGGAGAAATTAGTTGTGCATCTCTATAAGCCATATCCATCTATGTATGGAAATGGTCTAAGACGATCAAAAATGAACCTGGTGCTAACTTGTCTGTATCCTACCAGCATGTTTTGACCTATACTAGATGCTCAAACCCCTTCCTGGATTGCTGCCTTGTTGTGTTGAAAGGGCTTGAGTAATTCAGAGAAGCTATGGGCTATGCCGAGCAGGGACACCCAAGACAGACAGGTCACAGTGGAGAGTTGAGACTAAACGTGATCCACCTGGAGCACGAACTGGCAAGCCACTCCAGTATCTTTGCCAAGAAAACTCCGTGGACAGGAACAAAAGGCTAAAATACATGACGCTGGAAGATGAGCCCCTCAGGTTGGAAGGCGTCCAACATGCTACTGAGGAAGAGCAGAGGACAAGTACAAGTAGCTCCAGAGCTAATGAAGTGGTTGGGCCAAAGCCGAAAGGATGCTCAGCTGTGGACATGCCTGGAAGTGAAAGGAAAGTCTGATGTCGCAAAGAAAAATACTGCATAGGAACCTGGAATATAAGATTTATGAAGCTTGGTAAGATGGATGTGGTCAAACAGGAGATGGCAAGAATAAACATTGACATCCTGGGCATCAGTGAACTAAAATTCAATTCAGACGATTATCATATCTACTATTGTGGGCGAGAAGCCCATACAAGGAATGGAGTAGCCCTTATAGTCAACAAAATAGTGGGAAAAGCTATACTGGGATACAATCGCAGAAGTGATAGAATGATTTCAATACAAATCGAAGGCAGACCTTTCAATATCACAGTAATCCAAGTTTATGCACCAACCACAGATGCTGAAGAGGCTGAAATTGACCAATTCTATGAAGACTTACAACACCTTCTAGAACTGACAACAAAGAATGATATTCTTCTCATTATAGGGGGTTGGAATGCTAAAGTAGGGAGTCAATAGATAAAAGGAACAACAGGTAGATTTGGCCTTGGAGTTCAAAACGAAGCAGGGCAAAGGCTAATAGAGTTTTGTCAAGAGATAAAGCTGGTCATCACAAACACTCTTTTCCAACAACACAAGAGGCAACTCTACACACGGACATCACTGGATGGGCAATACCGAAATCAGATTGATTATGTTCTCTGCAGCCAAAGATGGAGAAGCTCTATGCAGTCATCAAAAACAAAACCTGGAGCTGATTATGGCTTTGATCATCAGCTTCCCATAGCAAAAATCAAGCTTAAACTGAAGAAAGTAGGAAAAACCACTGGGCTAGTCAAGTATAATCTAAACCAAATCCCTTATGAATACACAGTAGAAGTGAAGAACAGATTTAAGGAACTAGATTTGGTGGACAGAGTGCCTGAAGAACTATGGATGGAGGCTCGTAATATTGTACAGGAGGCAGCAACAAAAACCATCCCAAAGAAAAGGAAATGCAAGAAAGCAAAGTGGCTGTCCAAGGAGGCCTTACAAATAGCAGAGAAGAGAAGGGAAACAAAATGCAAGGGAGATAGGGAAACTTACAGAAAATTGAATGCAGACTTCCAAAGAATAGCAAGGAGAGACAAGAGGGCCTTCTTAAATGAACAGTGCAAAGAAACAGAGGAAAATATTAGAAAGGGACAAAACAGAGATATGTTCAGGAAAACTGGAGATATTAAAGGAAAATTTTGTGCAAAGATGGATATGATAAAGGACAAAAATGGTAGGGACCTAACAGAAGCAGAAGACATCAAGAAGAGGTGGCAAGAATACACAGAAAGATCTGGATGTCCTGGACAACCCAGATAGTGTGGTTGCTGACCTTGAGCCAGACATCCTAGAGAGTGAAGTCAAGTGGGCCTTAGAAAGCATGGCTAACAAAAATGCCAGTGGAGGTGATGGCATTCCAGTCAAACCATTTAAAATCTTAAAAGACAATGCTGTTAAGGTGCTACACTCACTATGCCACAATGTTTGGAAAACTCAGCAGTGGCCAGAGGATTGGAGAAGATCAGTCTACATCCCAATCCCAAAGAAGGCCTGTGCTGAAGAGTGCTCCAAATACAGTACAATTTGACTCATTTCACACGCTAGCAAAATCGTACAAGGTAGGCTTCAGCAGTATCTGGGCTGAGAACTCCCAGAAGTACAAGCGGGATTTCGAAGGGGCAGAGGAACTAGAGACCAAATTGCTAACATGCGCTGGATTATGGAGAAAGCCAGAGAGTTCCAGAAAAAACATCTACTTCTGCTTCATTGACTACCCAAAAGCCTTTGATTGTGTGGACCACAGCAAACTATGGCAAGTCCTTAAAGAAATGGGAGTGCCCCCTGAGAAATCTATATGTGGGACAGGAAGCAACAGTTAGAACTGGATATGGAACAACTGATTGGTTCAAAATTGGGAAAGGAGTATGACAAGGCTGCATATTGTCCCCCGGCTTATTTAACTTCTATGCAGAATACATCATCCAAAAGGCAGGACAGGATGAATCCCAAAATGGAATTAAGATTGCCGGAAGAAATATCAACAACCTCCGATATTCAGATGATACCACTCTGATGGCAGAAAGTAAGGAGGAGTGTCCGCATAGTCTCCCCAGTTTGTTCCTTGTCTAGCATTCTAATTGCTTTCAAATATATTAGTTCAAATACTTCTGGTGGTTGGGACATGATCAGTGATGTAAACATAAACAAAACAAAATAAACAAAATAAAATTACTATATAAAATCATGCTATTAGACCATCAGGAAATTTTCTAAAAATGTACAATTCAAACTTTTCTAACCAATCCGTATTACCGATATTAGTCCATGTGCAGCTGATCTATGCCACAATACCTCTATCTGCTCTGTATCTAATTGTTTTTGTTACATGTTGTCAAGTCTCCAGTGATGCATCCTTACATTTAATCTTTTCTAATTCCTTCATTGCTGCCCTTCCAAGTCTCTGTCTTCTCCTGATTTCCTGGCTGTCTCCATTTGGATTGATGACCAAACTAAGGTACATTAGTCCCCAGATATGCAGATGATACCACTCTGATGACAGAAAGTGAGGAGGAATTAAAGAACCTCTGAATGATGGTGAAAGAGGAGAGCGCAAAAAATGGTCTGAAGCACAACATCAAAAAAACTAAGATTATGGCCACCTGACCCATCACATCCTGGCAAATAGAAGAGGAAGATATGCAGGCAGTGACACACTTTACTTTCTTGGGCTCCATGATCACTGCAGATGGGGACAATAGCCATGAAATTAAAAGATGCCTGCTTCTTGGAAGGAAAGTGAGGACAAACCTAGACAGCCTCTTAAAAAGCAGAGACATCACCTTGCCAACAAAGGTATGCATAGTCAAAGCTATGGTTTTTCCTGTAGTGATGTATGGAAGTGAGAGCTGAACCATAAAGAAGGCTGACCGCCAAAGAATTGATGCTTTTGAACTGTGGTGCTGGAGGAGGCTCTTGAGAGTCCCCTGGACTGCAAATAGAACAAAACTATCAATTCTGATAGAGAATTGGCGTGTTCTGGTCCATGGGGTCATGAAGAGTCAGACACGACTAAATGACTGAACAAGAACAACAATAAATTCTGAAGGAAAACAACCCTGAGTGCTCACTGGAAGGACAGATCCTGAAGCTGAGGCTCCAATACTTTGTCCATCTCATGAGAAGAGAAGACTCCTTGATGTTGGGAAAGCATGAAGGCAAGAGGAGAAAGGGATGACAGAGTATGAGATGGCTGGACAGGGTCACCGAAGCGACCAACATGAATTTGACCCAACTCCGTGAGGCAGTGGAAGACAGGAGGGCCTGGGGTGCTCTGGTCCATGGGGTCACGAAGAGTCAGGCATAACTTAATAACTAAACAACAACAAAAAATCAAAGCACATCTGACAAACGCTTGTCTGGTTTTCTCTTGAATGGCTGCAGTGTTGGAATGCTCGCCACCTCCTAAGGTCATTGGTTCCACTGTCGTACTGCTCTAACAGTTAAGAAGTTTTTCCTGATATTCATCCTAAATCTGGCTTTCTGTAGCTTGAGTCTATTTTTATGTGCCCTGCACTCTGAGATGATAGAGAACAGTAGCCTCTCCTCTGTATGACTATCTTTCAGGTATTTGAGAAGTGCTATTTTATCTCCCCCTAGGTCTCATCTCTTCAAGGCTAAACATGCCAAGTTCTTTCAGTCTTTATTTATAACACACAAGATGAGGGGTTCTCACTGTCATGGTAAGAGCCCCTCTGCTTGTCCTAAAATTATTCCTGGAAATTCTTGCTTGCTTGCTTCTTTTCTGGAACTGTCACCTCTTGAATCAGCCTGGACTCAATTTTTCACTCTAGCAGATTTGAACTGATCTCTTTCCATTTTGCAAACTGACCATCGCTACCTTCTTTGGGTGTAATCTCTCTTTCTCTGATAATCCTCTTTCCTACACGATTCATACAGTAAAGGACCAAGCACAGATTTTTCGCTTAAAGGACCTATAGGTCTTCATCCTTCTTACCGCCTCATTCTACATGCTTATCAACACTCTCTTCTAAGTGGTCTGTTGGTATTAGTTTTCAGGACACACATGCTAAGCTTATCTTGTTTCCCACAAGGAAATGGGAGACGGCTAGGATACAGTGGTAAGATTGTGAAAAGTGAGGATGCTGTTACAGCAGTAATAGATTTGATCTTGGAGTAATTGGCAGTTCTGCCTCCTTATTTATGCTTCTTCTTCCGAGTGTCATCAACATAAGCATTTGTAGTGTTAGATGGGTGCTATTTTATTGTAAGGCAATAAAAATATCCAGGCAAATATATAAAAATTGCACCTTGCCCATGTTAGGATAGAGGGCATCAAATAAACATAAACTGATGAGTAATACTGCTCGCAGAGTCGTATACATTATCTGGCACGTGGCGAGAACAATAAATAGCAGAGGTGGGTGTTTTTTTTTAATGCAGGGATTCTAGTTCAAAAATGCATGCCTATAGAAAGTGAAAAAGAATGTGGCAACCTTCTCTCTTTTTTCCCTGAAAAATGAACGTCAGTCTAGCTCTTCACACATGTCACATTAATGGAAAGGAAAAATGGACGTTAAATGAATTAAAGCTTTCCATTCAAAATTTCCATACATGGGGCAAAATCTTGTTGAGGTAACTTTGGGCCAGCATAACCTGGATCGGTGATTTCCCCTTTGGCCACAGCAAGCTTTCAGGAGTCTCAGGACGTGGATGGTGAAGACTTGAGTAGTAAAACATCAGCACTGGAGGTCCCAATCCCAGCAACAGAGATCCAGCTGTGTGTTTTTTCCCTATTACAGGCTCCCTCCCATGTTCCGATGCTCTCAAAGGCTTCCCCGTGTCAAAAGAAAGCCCAAGGTGGCCTTAGAACCTTAAAGGGCAGGACCGGAAAGTTTCCATGAGTCTAAATTACATGTTTCTGGTACCCAGTCTGAATCACACCAGGACAAAGTTAAACTGCAGGGTTTTGCCCAATATAGGTGGGAAGGTGATACAGCAAATACAAAAGTTGGTCGGCTTTTTGGTTTGTTTTTTAAGCATCTTGTCAAGTGCCCCACCTCCTTTGGGTCTTCTCATGAGGCACCAATCCTATTCAGGCCCTTCTTCCATGACTTGCCTCGCAGGGTTTCAGTAACAAGGCCCCAAGGCCATGGCTATTATGTTGGTTTTCTTTCTTGTTTATCTTTTTTTATGAATTTATGGCATTTGACCAACACCACACACTCACACAAATTCTCCCAAAGGTGGGAAGTCTCCATCATAGCAGCAGAGCGTATCTCACAGACAAGTAGAAAACAATCACAGTTTCTTCTCATGGACAAGAAGGATACGGGAAAGAGTTCACCTCTTTATTCAATACAGCTTGACAAGGATACTTGTCTTTATCATTGTTACTCTTACTACTGGCATTCTAAATTTAGGTTTTCAACTAAAAAGATGCTCAGAACAGCTTACATATAAAAGCCAGTCCTCGCCAATAAGTAAGTTTACACATAAAAAGACAAGACACAAAAGGAAAAAGGAGATGAGGAAGAAAGAGGGGGGGAAAGACAAGCAATATTTCAGCAGGGCTGATGGAGTGGTCTTGTTCCCTCTGTCCTTCTCCTCTGCTGCAGCTTGCTAGAATATCAATCATAGATACAGTCTGAACTTCATTGCTTCAGCGGAAATAAAGAGCCAATGTTATGAAAGTTGTGTGTCTATTGCAAAACAATATAAGGCTTACAACAGGCAGCTCCATCTTTCTTTCTCTCCCCCACCCCACCCCCAAAAACCTGCAAAAGTCAACATTCAAGAAATATATAATAAACCTGAACCTGTTGAACGTAAATCCTAAATAAACACCTTTCGGAGAGTGGGCAAGTTCAGTTAGATGTCATCTGGGTGAGCCCATCAGGAATCTTTAAAAAAATTGATTAAGGAAAATGTACCTTCGGTCCACAGGCTGGAAAGCTGAGTTACTTGTGAACAGCCATAATGGGATATGCCAGGCCACCTTAAAACAGCTGTGTGTCCCCCCACACACACACACATATACTCATTGCTCTTTTGCACCTGTTAAGCAGGCAACATGACAGAAAGAGCAGCTCCTCGTGCTGAGCCGTGGCATGACACCCAACTCAGAGGAATTGTAATTCCTTGTTGCTTTCTTTCCCCTGCTAAAGTTTTGTGCCGTTGTGAGGTGACAATCTCTACATTGCTACTAAGTCCAAACAGGTGCAGAAACAAAGAGGTTTCTGATTTAAAGCCACTGTACCGATGGCACATTGTCCACTCTTTCTCATGGGCCAGTTGTGTTAACATTCACATAATTACCAACTACTATTCCTTTGCTTAGTGGGACGTGGTGCTGCTGCGGGTTAAACCGCAGAAGCCTCTGTGCTGCAAAGGTCCTAAGACCAGCCGTCATAAGATCAAATCCATGTGACGGAGTGAGCTCCCGTCGCTTGTCCCAGGTCCTGCCAACCTAGCAGTTTGAAAGCATGCAAATGTGAGTAGATAAAAAGGTAACACCTCGGTGGGAAGGTAACGGCATTCCATGTCTAGTCGCACTGGCCACGTGACCACGGAAACTGTCTTCGGACAAACACTAGCTCTATGGCTTGGAGAAGGGGATGAGCACCACCCCCCTAGAGTCGGGCACGACTGGACTAAATGTCAAGGGGAACCTTTACCTTTACCTTACTCCTTTGCTTCATTGACCTAGTAAAGAATTTAAGAGACAAAACCCTGTGGTCCAGTAACCTGTTTCCCCTCCCCCCCCCAAAAAAAATGGCCAGTCAGATGTCTCTGAGAAGCAGGTGTAAGAGTCAGCATCCTCTCCTCCTGCTGTTATTTAGGCTTCTGTCCTGTACTCTCTTTTGACAAAACCTTTGAAAAGTTATATTTTGGAGGACCAGTAGCTTCCTGAATCCGTCTTCCCTCCCCCCCCCCCAAAATTCTGGGAATTGTAGCTTTAAGAAAGTAACATTGTCACGGTCTGCCTCTGAACATGGAGTCTAAAATTACTAGTACACAGGAGTGTTGGCAAGTCTTTGGTATCAAGTCCCAGGTCCAAGTCTTTGGTACCAAGTCCCGAGTCCCAAGTCCAAGTTTTTGGTATCAAGTCCCAGGTCCAAGTCTTTGGTACCAAGTCCCGAGTCCCAAGTCCAAGGTTTTGGTATCAAGTCCCAAGTCCAAGTCTTTGGTCCCGAGTCCCAAGTCCAAGTCTTTGGTATCAAGTCCCAAGTCCAAGTCTTTGGTACCGAGTCCCGAGTCCCAAATCCAAGTCTTTGGTATCAAGTCCAAGTCTATGGTACCGAGTCCCGAGTCCCAAGTCCCAAGTCCAAGTCTTTGGTATCAAGTTCCAAGTCCAAGTCTATGGTACCGAGTCCCGAGTCCCAAGTCCAAGTCTTTGGTATCAAGTCCCAAGTCCAAGTCTTTGGTACCGAGTCCCGAGTCCCAAGTCCAAGTCTTTGGTATCAAGTCCCAAGTCCAAGTCTTTGGTACCGAGTCCCGAGTCCCGAGTCCAAGTCTTTGGTATCAAGTCCCAAGTCCAAGTCTTTGGTACCAAGTCCCGAGTCCCAAGTCCAAGTCTTTGGTATCAAGTCCCAAGTCCAAGTCTATGGTACCAAGTCCCGAGTCCCAAGTCCAAGTCCCTATTAAAAACAAGCTGTCTTCATCAGAAAAAAGAGAAGGGTGGATGAGTTGAGTCATGAGTCAAGTCCAAGTCATTGAAAAAACAAACAAACCCCGAGTCAAGTTGCCGATGAGACTGACTTGACAGCGAGTTGTATAAAAAGTTCTTCACAAGTTAGAAACAAGACATATACAGGATTATAGGCTAAAATGCCATGTACAGAAAAGAAACCAAGGAGAAGAAAGTAAGAATTAAACTGGGAAACCAGTTCTTAAAAATTACCTTTGTTATAATGACCCAGAGTGCCAAGGGCATGCATCTTTTCTGACATTTCCTTTCATTCCTCCTTTGAAACAAGGAGGTGGTTTGGGTAAATGCAGGTAAATTAGTATGCGGAAGTTCTTAAGCCCCTCTTAATTTCCTCATCCCCTTTTAATTCAGTCACTATGACAGTGGCCCATTCTCTGGTTCCTCACAATGACACAAGTTCTATTTGCAACTTCTCCCTTGAATTCTCCAAAGAAAGAGAAAAAAAAGACGTTTAGGACCCACTAGTCTGATCAGAAGCTGAAACATTTCCTGCTGATTTCAGCCTGCAGTGTTGCAACCGACGAGTAAATCGGGTGCTGTTCGTCAGAGGGACACACGACTCCTTCCCTGTAGGTGGTCCCTGTTTCATTAGGCTTCAGGTTGATGGTACCGAGCGGTAATCCCAAAATGTGCAATGGGTACATCTACCTCATTTTCCATTAACAGCGTTTCTCCAAACACGCTGGAAGCAAAGATGAACCATAGATTTCACCTGGCTTATTTTGATCCTTGAAGACTCAATTGATTATCCAGCATCGCTGTTGGATGCTTGCTGCTCCCGTTAAAGGATGTCTGGTACATAACTAGAGGAGACTGGAATCTGGCACAATCACGCCATTTGAGCATACTGTGTGTGTGTGTGTGTGTGTGTGTGGGAGGAATAGTTGGAAGTAAAGCTGATAAAACTCTTTGCTTTTTCTCACAAATTAAATGAGCTCATTTCAGAGGATTTTCTGTATCATTTGAAATTATGTGGATCATCCCAGATCTAGCTGTACCATGAGCATCCAAGAGCGAGCAGATGAGGAAGCCAAGATTGAATTTCCCAAACTTTCCTACTTTAAAACTAACTTTTTCCCCCGAAGTTTTCATTCAGCAGGATCTAAGCAGGAGGTTTCTTCTCGGAAACAATGACTCTTTTCAGTATTTTATGTGGTGGGTTACTGTGCTACACTAGCCATGATATGGCCAAGAGAGATCTTTCTTCTTGCCAGCTGTGAATGCCACTAAATTTCATTTGGCAATGGGACACAGATGGCTACTGTAAGAAGAAAAATCCTTTTCCAGTTCTGGACACCATACTTTAAGAAGGTCGCCAACAAACTGGAACAATGTATTCACGAAGGCTTTCAGGGCTGGGATCTAATGGTTGTTGTGGGTTTTTTTTTGGGCTCTTTGGACGTGTTCTGAAGGTTGCTCTTCCTAACGTTTTGCCAGTCTCTGTGGACGGCATCTTCAGAGGACAGCACTCTGTGCTCCAGTGTCCTCTGAAGTGCTGTCCTCTGAAGATGCCGGCCACAGAGACTGGCGAAACGTTAGGAAGAACAAACTTCAGAACACAAACAGCCCGAAAAACCCACAACAACCAAACTGGAACAAGTTTAGAGGAAGGCAACAGAAGAGTGGAAACCAAGCTTTATGAGGAAAGACATCATCCATCAGGGCTGGAGAGACAGTAAGGAATAAATTAACTCTGCTCACACATTATACCCGTGGGACATGGTGGCACTGTGGGCTAAACCGCAGAAGCCTCTGTGCTGCCGGGTCAGAAGACCAGCTGTCGTAAGATCGAATCCACGCGACGGAGTGAGCTCCCATCGCTTTGTCCCAGCTTTTCACCAACCTAGCAGTTCGAAAGCATGCAAATGCGAGTAGATCAATAGGTACCACCTCGGCGGGAAGGTAAAATGGTGTTCCCTAGTCACTCTGGCCACGTGGCAACGGAAACTGTCTTCGGACAAGCACAGGTTCTACAGCTTGAAAACGGGATGAGCACCACCCCCTAGATCGGACACGACTAGACTAAAAATGTCAAGGGGAGTTGGACATACACATACGTCCTATCACCATACACACATATGTCTCTCCACATGTTCATGAGAACTCCAAATGATTGACAGTAAGGTCTGAAAAGGAGCTTGTATGCACTCTTGGTTGAACACCATTGCAGTGTGACAGTGATCAAGAGCCTGCCTTATCAAGGTTCCCAGTTTGAGAAGTGCTGCATATCTCTTCTCCCGAATGTCCTTGCAAGGTCTTCTCCAGGTCTTCACCGACTTACTAAAGTCGGACTGGGGATCATGGGAGTCAACTTATCATGGTTACAGCCTTACTTGCTCTCAGGCTACAATACCTGAATAGATCTATTGTCCTCATGGAATACTTTGGTGTCAATTTCCTGTATGGAAAATCCTGAGGATTTCGGATAATTGTAGATTATGGTGTGTGTTGTCATTTCCTCCTATTCAGTGAAAGACACAGATTTCCTCTTTACAGGAAGATAACAGGGGCAGGAACATGGCTTGCATTCTCAATGGGAATGTGGAAGGAAAGAAGACCCCCCAATGTGGTGCCTCAGTGGTTCCCAGCTGTGGGTAACCCAAGTGTTCTTGGACTGCATTTCCCAGAAGCCTCCACTACCAGCTGTGCCTGCCTATGAGGAGCTCACTAGCTTGACACAAGCTTGCTCTGCTGCACCCTTTTTTCTCACTTCCTCCAGCAACTGATATACAGATGTACACAGACTTTGATACTGGAGGCGTCATCCTGACGAATAGAGTCAGATTCAAACAAGGAAGAGTAAACTCACCAACCCAGTCTGATTTCAGTCTCAACTCACCAACCCAGTCTGATTTCAGAAGCTAAACAGGAGGTGGGACTTGTTTAATTCTTGGATTTGACTTGAGTAGGGAATACTGGGAATTTGTGAGTGGGGCTTTTTTTTAAAAAATCATCCTTCCTGAGTCCTTCGAAAACCATTACTGCCCTTCAGACTTGAGTTGACAATACTCAACAAGATGATCCAGTGGTCCAACTCAAAATATGAATAGTTTACTAATCCGAGGAAGATTCAAGCAAGGTGAAGTACCTTTTTTTCTACCAAATTTATAGAACATTAACCAATAGTTTCAAATAGAAGAGGTGGACTTGAGGGCTGTTGGATCTGGACTAAGGTTGGCAACATTTTTATATGATCTGAAAACCCTGTAGGCTAGTCTGAAGAATCAAGGATGAGTTTGTTCTTTTGAAACGAAGATATTTTAATACATTTAAAAATAATGTGTTTTGGATGAAGCTCATGGCCATTCTTCTTTAATAGATGGTTATGGGGTCCAGTGACAACAACCAAGTCTAATAAGAGTTATTGAAGTTTGAAAAACTGAGGGATTAAAACTTTTATGTTCCTTCCTTCCTCCAGGTAGTTCCATTTTTGGGAATTTTCCTGTAAACTGGTGTTATAAACCTTTATTTTTAGTTATAAGCGAGGGGTGTCAGGAAAGATTAAAACGTGGAGACAAAGGCACTTCAGTTCTTGATCTTTTCTTCTTCTTATCTCAACCTTTAGAAAGTCTTGCTGGAAGAACACAGAGAACAGCAGGAAGGTTTTCTAACACACCTTTGAGAACTCCTTCCACTCAGATCCCAGGGTGGCTAGAATAGTAAAACTCAGCGGTTCAAAAAAGTCTCCGGGCCAGAAAAGGGAACCTTTATCTCCAAACGTTTCAAACGCATTATATCAACATATTGACTGAAGAAAAAAAAAGACGCTTCTTAAAAGACTTCTTGTAGAGAAATTAGTTTAAGGCTACCCACGTCAACCACTTGAGAGCCTTAGCTTCCTTGAAAGTAACAACAGTTCCTCTTGGATATCATAAATTTGCACAGGAGCCCAACTCACTTAATAGTCTTCTTAAATGTTTTGAAGAAGGGAAAGACAGATCTACTTGCCAAGAGGAAGATGCTGGAGACGCTATTTCATGCGGTGAGATCTTGCATCAAGGAACGAGGGAGGGATTTTTTTCTTTTCTCCTCCAAAAGCCATCTCATCTCGGATATAAAAGAAATAGTATACAGCCCATTTAACCTTCCAGGGAAGTTTTCATCAGTGGAAACATCTAACGTTTGCTATTCATGCTAGACCTACTACCAAAGGTTCCTCTTACTGATAAACAGGCCCTTTCTCTTCCTTTCCCTCCTAAAACCGCTTATTTTTTTTTTTCTAGGTAGCCCTGGCACTGCATTTCGAGAAGGAAAAAGGTTTCACCTGCTGAGAAGTGGATTTCTCAAAGTAGAAAAACAAACAGTGATTAATATCATTAGTTAACAAGCTGAAAATTCAATAGCCAATTATTTGTGCAAGGTTTTCTTTGCAATACATTTTTAAATAAATTCTTTGCTTTACAAGGAATGGCAAAGCCGGTTTCCCTTGATGAAAGAAAGTAAAATTATGGACTTTTAATTATTTCTGATGTTTTTGAAAAGAATGAAATCAAAAAGATCTTCAATCAGCCTTATGACAAAAACATGTTCTCATATTTACGCCAACATGACACAAAGATTTGGACCTTAACTATAGAGCTCTAAGTGGCTTGGGTCCAAGGTTTCTCAAAGACAGTATCTCTCGTTAAGAACCGGCTCGGGTGTTAAGATCATCAGGGGAGGACTTTCTCTCAGTCCCACCACCTTCACAGGTGCATCTGATGCAGACATGGGACAGGGTCTTCTCTGTGGCTGCTCCCAGACTCTGGAACTCCCTCCCACTGGAGACCAGGCTGGCCCCATCTTTGCTGTCCTTCCACAAGCAGGCAAAGAGCTTTCTCTTCAGGCAGGCCTTTCCTTAATGACTGACAGTCTGAATGGAGTTTTAAAAATGTATTATTGTATTTTTTAAATGTTTTTGAAAATGCGTTTTTAGTATTGATTTTATTGACCATTTTTAATATAATACTTGTTTAATTCTTTTAAAATATTTGTATATTTACCATTTTTACCTTTTAAATATTTTTAATGATGTAAGAGACCTTGGGTCCTTTTAAGGAGAAAGATGGGGTAAAAATATTTTAAATAAATAAATAAAATCAATGAACTATTCTGTGATTGATGTAAATAGAATAAAAATGGGAAAGACAATTCAGTTGTATCAGGAGCTGAGTTTGTGACAACCTTTCTTGGTGCCACAAGAACCATGTTAGATAGTCGTAGGCATCTTTTAGTCTCGAGAGACTATGGTAATGTGCTCTGAACAGAGGTCTTGAACAACTTCTAGTGTGGCCAATTTGAGAGTGACCATCCCTGCCACACTGAAAACAAATCCAATCTGTCTCCTGTCCAGCTCCCTGATTATGCTGGTTTCGGGACGGCCTCGGCCTGCTGAACAAGTTCCTCTTCAAATTGGGAGAGGCTGTGAAGCACCGCCTGCCTCCAGGCTGAACGCTCAGAGGTCAAGGTTTCCCATCTGTTGAGGTCCATTCCGAAAGCCTTCAGATCCCGCTTGCAGATCTCGTTGTATTGAAGTTGTGGTCTCCCTCTGGGGTGATTTCCCTGCACTAATTCTCCATACAAGAGATCTTTTGGAATCCGACTGTCAGCCATTATCATGACATGCCCAAACCAACGTAGATGTTGGTGTTCCAGTAATGTACAAAAGATGTCAAGACTGCCATGCCAAAAGCAGCATCGTTCTTCGTCTGGACATTGAGATGGCAGTGCCTCACAAAGGTCGATGGATTAAACCATGTAGGTGCATGGCAGATGTAAGGAAGCTCTATTCCATGGTGCAAGGCAGTAGAGGTTGACAGTGCTCTGGTAGAAGGAGCTCTTAAATGTTCAGGAGGTGTCTTGCCTCTGAGGTCATAGGCCAATGAAATTGCTTGAACAATCCAGCACAAGATAGTTTGAGGCGAAGCTGAGGCACCCTTATGAGGGCCATGACAACATAAGAAGAGCCTTGGAGACTTTCTGAACGATTTAGTTCTATGAATGTAGAAGGCCAAAGAGCGTCTTAGATCAAGCATGTGGAGCATGCGCTCGAGAGGTGTAGAAGGAGATGGAAATAAAGTTGGTAAAATCAGTGGTTTATTGAGATGAAAATCAAAGACAATTTTAGGTAAAAATGCTACATCAAAGTAGAGAGTAATCTTATCTGGATCAAACTGAAGGAAAGGTGGGTCTGATCTGAGGGCTGCAAGTTCGCTGGTACGTTTGGCAGATGTTATTGCTATGAGGAACGATGTTTTTAAAGAGAGTAATTTGAAAGTAGTGGCAGCCATTAGTTCAAAGGGTGGTCGGGTAAGTGCGTTAAGGACGAGTTGCAAAGAACATTGAGGAAGAGGATATTGAAGTGGGGGACAGATATTGAGGAGTCCCTTGAGAAATTTCTTCAGCATGAGAGAAAAGCCTAGCTAAGTCAGAGTGAGAAGGTTGATGAGCTATAATAGCAGAAATGTACACCTTGATGGTAGAATGATAGAGACTGAGATGAAAGAGATGGAGGATAAAGGTAAGTAAAGTCTTCAGTGAAACTGGAGTTGCGGGTAAGTTATGAGAATGAGCAAAGGAGAGGAATGATTTCCATTTGTTTTGGTATAACCTTTGGGTTGATGGCTTTCGAGCTCGATCTAGTACATTTTGTAAGGTGGGAATATCCTCCACGCTGTCAGGTTCAGAGAGTCTATGTTGGGGTGGTAAATCATCCCGTTGTCTTGGGTCAGAAGGTTGGGGATCAACGGGAGATGGAACACATTGGTTGATATCGATCTCAGGTGGGTGAACCACGGTTGACGTGGCCACCATGGGGCGAGGAGGATGGCACTGGAGTGGATCGAAGTTGATTGACGGTTCATTGTATGAGTGGAATCAGAGGAAATAGGTAGAGTGGACCTCCGACCCAGTCTATCATAAAGGCATCGCCGAGTGAGTTTGTGTCGACACCGGCTCAGGAGCAATACCATTGGCACTTGGTGTTGGCCTCGGAGGCAAAGAGATCGATGGACGGAACACCCCATCGGTGACAGAGGAGGTCAAAAGCTTCATCGTTCGGTGCCCACTCGTATGTCATTGTGTTAAGACTGAGATGCTCTGCAAGACGGTTGTCGTTTGTGGTGATGTGGACAGCTACCAGGAAAATGTGGTGTAGGTAGCATCATCAAATGAGGAAGAAACGTCTACCAGGTGAGTTGACTGGCAAGTTCTGATGTTACTATGAGATGTTTGGAAGGGTGGTCTGTTATAGGATCAAATAGCGATAGGTACCATAAGGGACGTGGTGGCGCTGTGGGCTAAACCGCAGAAGCCTCTGCTGTAGGGTCAGAAGACCAGCAGTCGTAAGATCGAATCCACGCGACGGAGTGAGCTCTCGTTGCTTGTCCCAGCTCCCGCCAACCTAGCGGTTCGAAAGCATGCAAATGCAAGTAGATAAATAGGGACCACCTCGGTGGGAAGGTAACAGCGTTCCGTGTCTAAGTCGCACTGGCCATGTGACCACGGAAGATTGTCTTCGGACAAAACGCTGGCTCTATGGCTTGGAAACGAGGATGAGCACCACCCCCTAGAGTCAAACACGACTGGACAAAAATTGTCAAGGGGAACCTTTACCTTTACCATGATTGTAGGGACCTCAGTTCGAGCCTTGTGTGCTGAACAATGACTGTCGTAGAAGCCATAAGCCTGAGAAGGTTGCCGGGCTTGATACGCCGATACTGAAGCTAGGGGCTGGATGGCTCGTTTTAGTTTGGTGATTCACTCTTGAGGGAGAAAGGCTCTGGCTGGAAGGGAGTCGAAATACACCCCAATGTAGGTGGCGGTCTGTGAAGGCTCGAGATGGGATTTGGCAAAGTTTACCTTGAGTCCTAGATTTTGAAGTATATTTAAGCGATTTGATCATAGAGGCAGGAATTGAAGACGGGGTAAAAACCACCTTATTTCAGTTGAAACCAATCTCTGAAATAAACATGTTTAATTAAATCCGAACCTTTTTGTGCCTGAGAATTCCTCAGAGGGATGGACTGATTATCCAATACTCTTAAATAGTTGAAAGCATGTAATAGGACCCCTTCTCACTGAGCCGGTAATTCAGATAAGCCTCAAGGCTGATTTGGATCATAGTTCCAAAAACATCTTCCGCAAATCTACTAGACCTTCTTGAACGTAGACATCTCCAGTATCTGTCCAAACCAGCCTAATTTCTTTGCTCAACTTTAAAGCACACCCTAACAATGGGCTGTTATTCAGATTCAGCAGAATGCTGCTTCATATATTTCAAGTGTGTTAGGTCAGAAGCCGTATTCTGCTTACGTACGCTTGGGAAGAGATGTTGTGACATGCCTGTGGATGTGAATGCATCTTTTATTGGCTATGAAAAGCTTTTGATGTGGCCCAACATAGAAACTGAAGCAGTTGTTGGTTTAAAAAAAAACCACCTTGATTTATGATGTTTGCATAATTGGGAACTGCTTCTGGCAACAAAAAGCTGCATGAAAGTTGAAGATCAGAGGACAGAGAGAGATAAAAAGGACTATGACAAAAGATATGTACTCTCACCACTTTTTTTGAGGTGTATTCTATGAATATCTATGGAGAAATACCTGCTGATTCAAGTGAGAGCATAATTATCAGCAACATCAGTATTAAGAGGTGACAGTGCTCCTCAGTAAAGTCAATGGAACAAATAAGTTACACAATGTGAAAAAAGAAGGTTAAGAAAACCCAGGTTAATCATAACCAGCAAAAAGCCTGAAGTCTAAGAAATGGGCCTTGAATACTGTATCTCCCATCAAGCCCAAAGAAATAAGTCCGAGAAGATCATTGTCACAGCAGTCACGTAAGAACATGCCAAACTGCGTGGCTCTGCCTTTTTTTTTACTGTGGTCTGTTTAAGAAAACCAGCATTTTAATTGGAATTAGAGCTCAGTTTAATTATCAGCAGGCAAATATGTAAAGCGCAGAACAAAATTGGTTTGCATAGCAAGGCATTTCAGGGAGAGAGAAAAAATGTAACTTCTCCATTGACTCATTCTGGGCTCGTTGCATTTATCTACAAAGAGGCCCACAAACAATTTCTATTATTCAGATCCTGACCGTGGCTGCTAAATGCCAAGGGGTGCGTTACTTTTCTGCTGTGTTTCCCTCCCTCTTCTTTATTTCTGCCCTTCCTTCCCTCTTTCCTTCCTCCCACCCTTCTTTTTCTTCTCCCTATACAGTATAATGGTTCCTCGCTTGACGAGGATAATCCATTCCAGCAAAATCGCTGTTAAGCGATATCCTCATCAAGCGAAATAAGAAATCCCATTGAAATGCATTGAAAACCCGTTCAATGTGTTCCAATGGGCTGAATAACTCACCGTCCAGCAAAGATCCTCCATAGGGCGGCCATTTTCAGCTCCCTGTCTTGCAAAATAGCCTTCCTAAACACAGCAGGGAGCCATTTTGTACACCCGGCGGCCATTTTGAAACCCGACGATCAGCTGCTTTTGATCATCGTGATGGGAAGAATCTGTTCCCGAAGCAGGGAACCGATCATCGCAAAGCGAAAAAACTCCATTCAAACATTGTTTTGCAATCGCAAAAGCGATCGCAGAAACTTCATGGTTAAGTGATTTCCTCGTCTAACGAGGCAATTGTCAAGCGGGGCACCACTGTATATACCTTCCCTTGCTGCTTAACTATTGCTGCTCCAGAAATCTACTCAGGGCAATACAGAAGTGTAACAGAAGGCTATCTGTGTCCATTGCTGTACAACCAAAATGAATGAAATGGGGCAGGACCAAATATTGTTGACTCCATATGGCTCCTGGCAATATGGTTTTATAAAATCATAGGCCCAAATCCTGTTGCTTAGCTTAGTAATGCCCCAGTATATAATCACATGACTACGATTCAGTATAATGGAGGTAGGGGGAAAAATCGCTAGAACTGGGGTACATTTTGCTGATATGACCATGTCCCACATATATTTTAACTTCCATCTTCATGCAACTGTCGCAGGATGGTGAGGAACTGAGTCAAAGGCAGAAAAGACTTCCAGTTTATCATTAGGTTTACTCCAAAGGAGATGTAAAATAACAGTTCTTCCTTAGGTCGGAGCACCACGGTTTAAGTTATGCATGATTTCCCAACCAACCAACCAACCAACCAACCAACCAACCAACCAACCAACCAACCAACCAATCAATGAGTCAATCAATCAATATGCAGTAAATAAATATTCAACAAATCCTGCGCTGCTACTCATCTCCATGAAGTGGCCTGAGAAAAATTGGACTTACCGGAGGCCCTGTTGTTAGCTGTGCTAACAGCCCAGAATCAAACGGTGATGGCCCAGCTGTCCCCCTCTCCTGGCATTGCAGCTCCACATGGCGGCCAGGGAGGGTGATGGGGCATGCCGGGATGCTGACATGGGTGAGGAGAGCTTTCTCTGTGTGTGTGTGTGTGTATGTATGTGTGTGAATCAACTGCTTACGCTTTGCAGTTATGTTTGGCCCCATTCCTTTTATTCTTCCGCCGACAGATGAAGACCCATCTTTACAGGCAGGCTTCTAACAATCATGATTGAGTCCCTGGATGTCTTTTTAAAGTTCAGATAGTTTTTAATGTTTAGGTAAAGGTAAAGGTTCCCGTTTAGTCCAGTCGTGTCCGACTCTAGGGCGCGATGCTCATCCCCGTCTCCAAGCTGTAGAGCCAGTGTTTTTCCGAAGACAGTTTCCGTGGTCATGTAGCCAGCGCGACTAGATACGGAACGCCATTACCTTCCCACTGAGGTGGTACCTATTTATCTACTCATATTTTTACATGCTTTCGAACTGCTAGGTTGGCAGGAGCTGGGTCAAGCGATGGGGGCTCACTCCGTCGTGTGGATTCAAACTGCTGATCTTTCAACCTTGCAACCCAGAGGCTTTGCGGTTTAACCTGCAGCACCACCACATCCCTTTTTTATGTTTACTCACTTTTAATTATTCAATCATATTTTAATTAGTGCACAGTTTGTTTTTAATGTTTAATTCATTATGTTTTAGTTCCATTCTTCTAATATTGGTAGCCACCTTGGGTTCCCTTACGGAAGGAAAGGTGGCCTATAAATGAAACAAACAAACAAACAAACACAATGGAACGACATAGCAGCTCACTAGTGCAAACTGTGCAAAATTGTGCAAATTTTTATCTTATCAGAAAATATGTCACTTCCTAGGCGAGGAGCTAAAAATGGTGCTTTCTTGTCCTTGCATAAAAGAAGCATGAATTTATGTCCCAATGTTTATAACCTTGACGTCTAGGAATATGCCAAAGGTTTACATGTCAGAATGCAAAGTGCGGATGACACAAATGTTATGTGTGCAAACCTATCTGGAGTACAGCCAGTGGCAGGTGGTAGCCGTTGGGGTTGGTGGAGCTGAAGGACCTGAAATCACCAGTGGAAAAAGCCAGGGCAAAAGTAGGCACTGAACACTCACAAAGTCATCAGGCAACGAAAGAGTCACATATAGACACACACACATAGGCTAGGAAATCACCCAGATGCTCAGTCCATTCATTCAGTCCACAGCTCAGCTGAAAAGCATTAAAATGCACCCTGCCACCGAATTAAAAAATTTGCTAGCTGCCTGCTGCGTCCCTCAGTGCTTGGTTTCAAAGCTGGGCAACTGATTTGTTGACTACTACTTATACTCTTATTTTCTCTGCTCCTGTCATTTATACACACACACACACACACACACGAAGAGAGAGAGAGAGAGAGAGAGAGAGAGAAGCTAAGGTTTCAACAGAAAGAAAACATATGTGATGGTTGGCCATGGGAAAGGAAGCAGGAAGGAGTGCTAGTATGTAACTCAGAGTATGTAACTCAGAACTAATTACCATCCAAGGTTAGGTAAAATGCAGTTCAAACAGCAGCCAGGATCATATTGGAACTTCACTCAAAGTAAATGAAAATAGCAAAGAGCAGCTAATTAACAAGATGCTGGCGACAAGCCCGGTTACGTGACTGGCAACCATGCAGCTGGCACCTTGTTAATTAGCTGCAATGTGCCACCATGATTCTACACAGTGTCACTTATTCCAGAGAAAAATCCCAAAAAGATTCTAGTCAATGGACAATATCTTAAGAGTGCTTATACTCAACAAAGATAATCCATTTCCTTGCCCAGCTAGCAGGAGATGACAGCAAGCTCCGGCAGCTGCACAAAATCGAGCCACTTTGTTAGTGATCTGCGGCTGAAGACCAAAAAAGGGAAGGAAGAAAAAGAAAATAGCCCTCTGCTACCTGGGATGTTTCTTAAAGAATGGGTAGGATAAAAACGTTTCATACAGAAAAAGAAGGATAAAATATAGAACCATAGAGTTGGAGGGGGCCTATAAGGCCATCAAGCCCAACGCCATGCTCAATGCAGGAATTTGAATTAAAATCTATCTGACAGGTGGTGGTCCAATTTTCTCTTGAGTGGCTCTAGCATTTGAACACTCGCCACATCCCAAGGTAATTGATTTCATTGTCATACTACTCGAACAGTTAAGAAAGTTTTCCTGATATTCAGCCTAAATCTGGCCTCCTGTAGCTTGACCTCAGTATTGTGTGTCCTGCACTCTAGGATGATTGAGTACAGATCCTTCCCCTTCTCTGTATGAGTGGAATTATAGAATCATTGAATAACAAAGTTGGAAGGGGCCTATAAGACCATTGAGTCTGAACTCCTGCTCAGTGCAGGAAAACAAATCAAAGGAGATCCGCTAGGAGGTTGCCTAAATTTCTCTTGAATGCCTCTGGTGTTGGAGCACTCACCACCTCTTGAGGTACAGTGGACCCTTGACTTACAGACGGCTTGACTTACAGACTTTTTGAGTTACAGACTTCTCTGGCTGCAAAAATTTAGGTTTGACTTGCAGCCTGAGAATTGACTTACAGACGAGAAAAAAACCCAAAATGGAACAAAAACGGCCTGTTACAGGATTAATCAGTTTTCAATGCACTGTAGGTCAATGGAGACTTGACCTACAGACTTTTTGACTTGAAAACCGCCTTCCAATACGGATTAAGTTCTCAAGTCAAGACCCCACTGTAACTGATTCCATTGTTGTGCTGCTCTAACAGTTAGGAAGTTTTTCCATTGTTGTGGTGCTCTAACACTTAGGAAAAATGTCATGATATGCAACCAAAATCTGGCTCCCTGTAACTTGAGCCCATTGCAGCGTGTCCTGCACTCTGAGATGATTGAGAACAGATTCCGCCCATCGTCTGTATCACTACCTTTCAAGTATTTAAAAAGTGGTATCAAATCTCTCCCCCCCCCCCAGTCTTAGAATCATAGAATCACGGAGTTGGAAGAGACCACTGGGGCCATCGAGTCTTCTTTTCTCAAGACTATGCATGCCCAGTTCTTTCAGTTTTTCCTCACAGGGCTTGGTTTCCTGTCCCTGAACATCCTTGTTATCCTCCTCTGAACTTGTTCCAGTTTGTCAGCATCCTACTTGAAGTGTGGTGTCCTTTTAAGTATTGGGGGGGGGGGAATGCTGTCCTATCTCCCCTCAGTCCAAAAGTTTCTACTCGCTGCCTTTGCAAGGGGAAATGCATTCCTGATACAGACCCCCTCCCAATCTCCCCTCTGAAAAGCACAGTAAAATGGGTTAATGAAAATGCTTTCTTGAACTTAGAAATCAATATGTTAGTGTCGAAAGTGTGGGTGGCGTTAACCAGAGTTTGAAATAGGGCACCCCCATGAACCAGCCCTGGTGCCTACAGCACCCACTGGTTGAGTCTCTTGGCCATGTTTGCAGTCCATGGCAAACTTTGGCAGTGACGGGTGATGGCCATTAAATAGCCTCGACGATGCTCCTTTTTTCTTTGCTGTGGCCAGAATCTGAATGTGTTAATCAACAAGAATTGGAAGAGAATTTCTGCCTTCTTTTGTATGGTCGACAACGTGCGTTATCATCTTGAACACGGCGGCTCGGAATATGATTTTACATTACCTTGTCAGCCGGCCCCGTGATAACCAGAAGTCATTTATTTCTAAAGAAACAATCCTAACCATGTATGACAACTGGGGCTAGGATGCAACAGTGTTATTTTCTGATAACGTAGAGTACAGTTGTAAATCACAATTTTGTTTTAGGCAACAGAAGCGGCGGACTTGTGGGGCAAGCGATGAGGAGATAACACACTTTCAAGAACGGAGGGGGGGAGAGAGAAGAGGCCTTTTTGTCTGTCTGGATCAAGGACTGCTGCCCCTTGAGTTAAAGATCGGCGCACACAATGGAACAAATGTTGCTTTGCTAAGCAATAAAGGAAGATTAGAATACGTATTCATTTATTCATTGGGATTCTATTCGGTATTGTCAGGGAAGTTCAAGACGGGTGACTGTATTAAAATAGCACACATGAACAAAATCAGAATGAAACACCACACATTTAAAAAAAAAACATCCACAACAATCCTCGGTGTAACTCCAATAATCTAGCATGTAGGCAAACAGAACGGCTGGGACTTGTGCGAATTTGCATTCACTGCAAATTGACAGATAGCTCCAGCATCATGAAAAGAAAATAGCATGTTAAAAAATAAGGCAGCCACTGTATAGGTAGACCAGAACAAGAATGAGTTCCTGGAGAAAAAGTGATCTTTCTTCTCCTGCTCTATATATCAAATAACAGAGGTGTTATGAAATTCTATTACGGAATTATTATTTATTTGGTTGTTCATTACGGTTTACATCACACTCTTGAGTCCAGTTACTTCTGTGGCATCATCTCTGTAATAAATATAACAGTAGCCAAAATCCTATTGTGCAGATACACAAACAGTGTAACTTTGGGAAGTAAATTGCTGTAAGTCATTATAATAACTTAAAATTAAAATTCAAGCTTAGACTGAAGAGATTAGGAAAAACCACTGGGCCACTCAGGTATAATCTAAACCAAATCCCTTATGAATACACAGTGGAAGTAAAGAACAGATTTAAGGAACTAGATTTGGTGAACAGAGTGCCTGAAGAACTTTGGATAGAGGCTCGTAACATTGTCCAGGAGGCAGCAACGAAAACCATCCCAAAGAAAAGGAAATGCAAGAAAGCAAAGTGGCTGTCCAACGAGGCCTTAGAAATAGCAGAGAGGAGAAGGGAAGCAAAATGCAAGGGAGATAGGGAAAGTTACAGAAACTTGAATGCAGACTTCCAAAGAATAGCAAGGAGAGACAAGAGGGCCTTCTTAAATGAACAATGCAAAGAAATAGAGGAAGATAACAGAAAAGGAAAGACCAGAGATCTGTTCAGGAAAATTGGAGATATTAGAGGAACATTTTGCGCAAAGATGAACATGATAAAAGACAAAAATGGGAGGGACCTAACAGAAGCAGAAGACGTCAAGAAGAGGTGGCAAGAATACACAGAGGAATTATATCAGAAAGATTTGGATATCCCGGACAACCCAGACAATGTAGTTGCTGACCTTGAGCCAGACATCCTGGAGAGCGAAGTCAAGTGGGCCTTAGAAAGCCTGGCTAACAACAAGGCCAGTGGAGGTGATGGCATTCCAGTTGAACTATTTAAAATCTTGAAAGATGATGCTGTTAAGGTGCTACATTCAATATGCCAGCAAGTTTGGAAAACTCAACAGTGGCCAGAGGATTGGAAAAGATCAGTCTACATCCCAATCCCAAAGAAAGGCAGTGCGAAAGAATGCTCCAACTACCGTACAATTGCACTCATTTCACACGCTACCAAGGTTATGCTCAAAATCCTACAAGGTAGGCTTCAGCAGTATGTGGACCGAGAACTCCCAGAAGTACAAGCTGGATTCCGAAGAGGCAGAGGAACTCGAGACCAAATTGCTAACTTGCGCTGGATTATGGAGAAAGCCAGAGAGTTCCAGAAAAATATCTACTTCTGCTTCATTGACTATGCGAAAGCCTTTGACTGTGTGGACCACAACAAACTATGGCAAGTTCTTAAAGAAATGGGAGTGCCTGACCACCTTATCCATCTCCTGAGAAACCTATATGTGGGACAGGAAGCAACAGTTAGAACTGGTCATGGAACAACTGAGTGGTTCAAAATTGGGAAAGGAGTACGGCAAGGCTGTATATTGTCCCCCAGCTTATTTAACTTATATGCAGAATACATCATGCGGAAGGCTGGACTGGAAGAAACCCAAGCCGGAATTAAGATTGCCGGAAGAAATATCAACAACCTCCGATATGCAGATGATACCACTCTGATGGCAGAAAGTGAGGAGGAATTAAAGAACCTTGTAATGAGAGTGAAAGAGGAGAGTGCAAAAAACGGTCTGAAACTCAACATCAAAAAAACTAAGATCATGGCCACTGGTCCCATCACCTCCTGGGAAATAGAAGGGGAAGATATGGAGGCAGTGTCAAATTTTATCTTCCTGGGCTCCATGATCACTGCAGATGGAGACAGCAGCCCTGAAATTAAAAGGCGCCTTCTTCTTGGGAGGAAAGCGATGACAAATCTTGACAGCATCTTGAAAAGCAGAGACATCACCTTGCCAACAAAAGTCCGAATAGTCAAAGCTATGGTTTTTCCTGTCATGATGTATGGAAGTGAGAGCTGGACCATAAAGAAAGCAGACCGCCAAAGAATTGATGCCTTTGAATTGTGGTGCTGGAGGAGGCTCTTGAGAATCCCCTGGACTGCAAGGAGAACAAACCTATCAGTTCTAAAGGAAATCAACCCTGAATGCTCACTTGAAGGACAGATCCTGAAGCTGAGGCTCCAGTACTTTGGCCATCTCATGAGAAGAAAAGAGTCCTTGGAAAAAACCTTGATGTTAGGAAGGTGTGATGGCAAAAGGAGAAGGGGACGACTGAGGATGAGATGGCTGGACAGTGTCTGCGAAGCAACCAACATGAACCTGACACAACTCCGGGAGGCAGTAGAAGACAGGAGGGCCTGGCGTGCTCTGGTCCATGGGGTCACGAAGAGTCGGACACGACTAAACAACTAAACACACACACATTATAATAAATAATAATTATTATCTATTGCACACCGAGTCATGTGACTCACTATGTAACATATAATGTATAAGGGGATTTCTTAACTTATCCACTTCCAAAAGTTGCATTGTTTGTGTGACTGTGCAACACAATCTCTCTCTCTCTCTCTCTCTCTCTCTCTCTCTCTCTCTCTCTCTCTGTGTGTGTGTGTGTGTGTGTGTGTGAACCATAGCTTTGTAAAATGTAAATGCTTGCAGATTGGCTTGCCTACTAAGGGGATCCTGGAGACGAGAAACTGAGAGATATTTCATTTTCAGAACACATTGACCAGTAACACCCTTCAAAGCATAAGGACAATTCTGTAACTGTTTCCCTGCCATATGACTGATCATGTAACTGGTTGTGCAAGCTGTAAGAGATCATGCACGAAAAGAAGAGCCAGATAGAGCAAGGGAAACACTTAGATGATTAGCCTTTCCTGGTCACTAAACACAACAGAATGCTGGCCATTAATTCATTGGATTAACACAATGTTTAATACCTGCAGTACCATTTTTTCTCACTAGGTTGCAGGCTTCCCTAACCTACCCATAGTTTTGCAGTCAATGTAGATTAAAAAAGGGGTGTGTAAGCAGCTCTCTACTCAACCTGTATCTAAATGTTTGCCATATACTGCCAGACTTCTCTAAATGACAACCTAGCACAGACCCTTGCAAAAAAAATTTCTGATTTTAATACCAAAAGACTAAAATCCATTTTAAAGCACACCAGCCAGCACAGACCCTTGCAGAAAGGACCTGCAAGATCCACCAGAGCACAGAAACATAACCCCCCACCCACCCACCTAGACCAAACCCAAGCTGCAAAACCCCTGTACAATAAATACAGTGTACTCACCCAGAACCGGCAGTCTCTCTGTTTTAAAAAAGAAAGTCAAAAATCCAAAATTTTTTTAAAAAGCCCAAAAAAACCCCCAGTACGTACAGTACAGTACCAGGCAGTCTGAAGTCTCTCTCCATATCTACACTCTCTAACCACTGGGGTGAGCGAGGTAACAGACAAGCAGCCTCTTCGCTGGCCAACTGAAAGTTCAAATTTCCCGCTTTCTCCACCTTCCCCACATTTTTTTCTGTTCGTAAGGCAAAGCTCCCGTTGCAAGTTGAAGCAAAATTTTGCAACCGGAGCTGTTCGTAAGTCGAAATGTTCATAGGTAGGGGCGTTCGTAAGTCGAGGCACCACTGGTATTGGAAGGGGGGTTCTTTTAATATTTTTAATATTTCCAGACTGTGGATAAGTGAATCAGCGGATACTGATCTCACAGATAAGGGGAGGGGGTCCTACTGTATTATACAAAGTGTAATGCGGTCATCTCAGATATGTAACAAGTTAGGCAGACCATATGTTTAATGCAATCCCATATTTAAAAACACCCTCGGCATGTAGAAAGCAAGCACATACAGGTCTTGTATGCTCCTCTGTAGGTAGTACTTTAAGGAAAGCACAGAATAGGATTGTTTAATCATAGGATACCAATTAGCAATTAGTGCAGTTAGCTGAAAATAGTCTGCAATGGTCTGCTTGAAGCAGGTTTTGTGCCTGATAAAGCCTGTTGCTGAAAGTGTGCAAGTCCTTTGGTGCAGTGCGCTGCTTTTGAACTGTTCGGAACTGTGAATAAATGAATTTTTTTTGTTTTTTCTCTAACTAATGTCTCCAAGTACGTTATTGAGACTGTAGATGTCAGTTAATGAGTAAAAGGGGTGGACTGATCTGGGGAACTTGAAGCTAATTCTGCTCTGTGAATCCCTGCACTTAGAGGAGTTTGACCAAATGCTGCAATAGTAGATAGGCTGCTCTAAACGTCACAGTGAGCCCAAGTGCACGGACCATTGGCTATCTCTTTGGTACATCAACGTTAGGCCCATTGGGCTATCTGGAGCAATGTAGTGAGTGGAGTACCAGCGCCATAACTCACTAGCCTTCTTGCTACATAAGTCGTGAAAGCATCCATGCAAAACCTGGGGCTGGGGGCAGGAGAGTGGGAATTCCCCTTCATTTTATGCATTTAGCTATTAAAATATTTCCAAGTCACCCTATATTGAGGGGTGGGTGCCCATCAATAAAATCACATTAGAAGAACTAACACAATTCAAATGTTTTGTAACAAAGCATTGGTATTTAAGACAGCTTAGCAATTATGACAAGCAAGAAGCAGACAGAAGGAAAGCAGGTGGAAGGATTGATACGTAAAACCTTTCCAACCCTTTTCTGCCCTGCTTCCTTGATATCACCAAGGTCTCTTCTCTGGTTACAGCCGCAGAAGAAGATGCTGCTGATCTGTTTGCTTGTTTAATGTAAAAGAACATAAACAAATGCAGATTGCAATATAAATATGAAGGAAACTGTTCCAAAACACATCTAGGTCCAAAGTCCATCTTATTCTGTGTAGCTCTGAGATACTTCTAAGTACTTTTGTTTTCCAGTTTACACCTATTATTTATTGGATTGGCTTTTATGCTGCTCCTATCAGATACCAAGGCAGTGTATCATAAATGACATCCACTGAGTTATCCAGTAGTTCTAACAGGGCTAGCACTTTTCATAGCCAGTGTCATTACCCAGGTAATTCTGGGTATTGGATTCCAAAGAATAAAGAGTTCCCCCCTCTGTTCCTTTCTAGGATACTTTTGAGTACAACAGCCATCTGGAGATTCAAAGTTGGGAACCCACGTGCTTAAGCAAGCTATTCCACCTACACCCTTTTTACCTGGCAGCCTTCTATGTCAATCAAGCATGTCCAATCTTCCTTATGTTGCTTTTGGTTTTTCTGGATGAGGAGTGCTCTAGACAGTTTTTTAAAAAAGTTATTCTTGTTGCACTTCTGCAGACCTCAGAAGAATGCCTTGTTGATCCCTCCTTCTTTTTTCTCAGAATCAAACTAAACATTACAGGTTGCTCATTGTTAGAAGTGGGTATTCCTTGACTCCTAAAAACATCAGAGGTTTCACACCTCCGTAGGGTGCACGTGAACTCTCTGCATTGCAGTTGGTCTTCTGGATGTAAACATGGGCTTTATTTGCAAATAGGATCCCGCAGCCACCAAGGTTTCCAAGAAGTATGTCTCTTCATGTTTCAGCTTCTTAGAAAAGGCCATCTGTAACATTCCATTGGCCCTCCATGTCTCCTTATGAAGAGTCGTTTTCACAAGAGGGCACCCTGTAGATCATCTTGACTGCTGTTACAGGTGCTGTGTAAAGCTTGGGATCCTTGTTCCTGCTGGCTGTGCAGCCACTTCCAACTTGAGTTTACTAGCAGTTATTTTTCTGCTGGTGCTTTTAAAAAACTAGCATCCAAAAATATTCACCAACCATCAGCTGTACATAATTATTCTTGCAGCACCGGGCCCTTGTCCAAAGGTGTGAAGGATACTTCCATTTTGTACTACCATAAAGTGAATGATAATAACCAGGTGCTATCAAGTCAGTTCTGACTTATGGCAACCCTTTTCAGGGATCACCAGGTAAGAGAATACTCAGAAGTGATTTAACCTTCCCTTCTTCTGGAGGCATCTTGGAACTGTGCAGCTTGCCCAAGGCCACCCAGGTTGGCTCTTCTCCCTGGAAGCACAGTGGAGGAATTGAACATCCAACCAGATACCTAAGACCAGTGACCTATCCAGCCATCACCCATAAAAGATTAGGTCTACAGATGAAAATTGGGTCCCCTTTACTGATGATTGTAAAGCCACGCATGAGCCTTCCTTGGCTTCAGCCCACAAAAACTTCTTTTTTCAAACCTTCCCCCTTCCTTTTTTCACATAAGCGTTCCCTATTACACAACGAGCAAAATGCAGATTAGCGTGTGCTTTGAAGTTTTAACGGCCACTCCGCTGCGGTAATAGCAAGTCCTGCCTATGCTTGTAATAAGTCTGTAAAAGCCTGAAGCAAGAACACTTATCTAGAACTATGGTTTCGGAGACCGATGAACTCAAGGGAGACGGATCAGCTTCAAAGGGCTTATTCTTAATATTCTAGATCTGCCTTTTCCCATTTATCAGAGGAAGGGGGAGCAGGGAATGTGAAACAGCATCTGGTCATATCAAAGAGAACTTTCCAACACGAGCCATTCAAAAATAATAATCTTCCTGTAATAAACCTGACCAGCCTTCCAGGTGGTAAAACGCTACGTGGGCATGCTTTCCCCCTCATATTCCTGTATAAAGAAAGAGAAAAGGGAAGATGGGTGGATGGAGTGGGAAGGAAGGATTAAGGAGGTCCCTATAAAAAGCAATTTGGGGCAGCCTCTTTGCAGATTTCGGAACTCAAGTCGCACGACTCCTTATCAAGTTGAACCTCAGACGCACCAGCGACTCAACTCAGCGCTTTTCCAACACCTCAGACCTCCACATAAACACCCCACACAGAAGCCATCCACTCCTCCCTTTTTTCTGGGTGGAAAAATTTGTTATTAAGAGAGACTCAGACTTGGGGCAGTGACAGATTTTACTTTCCTGGGCTCCATGATCACTGCGGATGGGGACAGCAGCCATGAAATTAAAAGACGCCTGCTTCTTGGGAGAAAACCGATGACAAACCTCGACAGCATCTTAAAAAGCAGAGACATCACCTTGCTGACAAAGGTCTGCATAGGCAAAGCTATGGTTTTTTCCAGTAGCGATGTATGGAAGTGAGAGCTGGACCCTAAAGAGGGCTGACCACCGAAGAATTGATGCTTTTGAATTGTGGTGCTTGGAGGAGATTCTTGAGAGATCCCTGGACTGCAAGGAGAACAAACCTATCCAGTTTCAAATAAATCAACCCTGAGTGCTCACTGGAAGGACAGATCCTGAAGCTGAGGCTCCAATGCTTTGGCCATCTCATGAGAAGAGAAGACTCCTTGGAAAAGACCCTGATGTTGGGAAAGTGTGAGGGCAAGAGGAGAAGGGGACGACAGAGGACGAGATGGTTGGACAGTGTCACCAAAGCTACCAACATGAATTTGACCCAACTCTGGGAGGCAGTGGAAGACAGGAGGGCCTGGCGTGCTCTGGTCAATGGGGTCATGAAGAGTCAGACACGACTTAGCAACTAAACAACAACAAAACAGACCTTGAACTTGGACCCAGAGAGTTGACATAATCCCTCCCCCTTTGTCACATAACCCTGGGTTGGAGTGTGACCAGTGCACAAGCTGGATACAGCAAGGACAGTTTTCCTACCTGGCCCTCCAAGGTCCACCATGGAAGACTGACATCTTCCATTTCATTGGGTTAGTGAATAAGCTCCGGGTTTTACTCCAGACTTTCCAGGAGCCAACCAAAGTGCCAGACCCTAACCAAAACATCTCTGGCTTTAGAAGGCACTGCCCTGAGAAGCCAAGTTAACCCCTTCCAGGATTACTTGGAGGACAGCAGCGGTTGGGGTTTGTGGTTTCGGCAAAGCCTTCGATGTGTAAGACATCTGTCCTCATTCGCCCTTAAAGAGATTTCACCCTTCAGCACTCTGTTCAGCAGCTATAAACCAGCAGTTCCAACTTCTACTAGGACCAGCAGGGCAGTCCAGATAAAAAGGTAAGACTTCCATTTGCAACAGCTGGATTCAGATTTATGTGCCCATTTCAATTTTGATCTCCTTGTTGTGCTATTTCACAAGTAACCGATAATGGGCCCCTTGATTGTACTCTCCAAGGATACAATATGTCATGGGGCTCAGTAAAGGAAGTTTATAGTGTCAGCCTATCATACCACCTGGGCTATTTAGTGGAGTAATATATCATGCTCTCTCCTCCTTCCTAGCACCAGATTGACATTTCTTAATCTAAGGTTTCCTTTCGATGATGTCCAGCTGACTTTGAAATGTTTTTATAGCATTTGCTGGTACAATAGTGTCAACTTGTCCAATCTCATTGCTTTTTTTCTGGTGTCGGACTTCTGCCACTTTAAGACAGAACTCAGTATCATGGCAGATGTCTTGACTTGATTTAATCGAGAACAATCTACATTAGCCACCATGATACGGTGGTGCCTCGCTTAACGGGCGCTCCGTTTAGCGATGAAATCGCTTAGTGACGACTTTTTCGGAGAGTTTTTGCATTTTGTTTAGCGATGGTCCCTATGGGCAATTTTCGCTTAGCGATGGTTGGGACCATGCTTCGCATGCCGATTAAATTTTGGATCCCCTGTTTCACTTAATGATGGTTTAAACAGCCTCATGTTTGCTGTTTTATAAATGTTTTTCTGTTATTTATAAAGTTAAAGTTTACTGTTTAAAATGTTTGAAATCATAAAGTGCACTTAATAAACCCTTTGTTAACCAAATTTGACTTTGTTTTGACTCTTTTTTAATTTGTTGTATTTTTTTCCTTCATTGAGATGCACTGAATAGGTTTCAATGCATTTCAATTGGGGAACCACGTTTCGCTTAGCGATGTTTCCCATGGCGATTTTCGCTTAAGGACAGCAATTCGTTCCTATTGGAATGGATTATCCGGTTTTCAATGCATTTCAATGGGAAACCGTGTTTCGCTTAGCGATGAAATCGCTTAGCAGCTATTTTTTCGGAACAAATTAATATCGCTAAGCGAGACACCACTGTATATGGAACCCAGATTTATAGAGTCAAAGCACTAGGATTCTGTTCACTAGCAGAGATGGTTCCTCATCTGCCAGCTTAGTCCCTATACCTTCTCCTGCTTCTTCTAAGGAGCAAACCATATTTTAACAGAACTCTGAATTTCCATGATTACATTTTCCCTCTAGGCCGAATCCCTTCAAGCTCCTTCAATCAGATTTGCAAATGAAGTCCAGGTTGACTTCCTAATGGCCAATCATAAAACAGAAGCAAGCTGATTTGCAAAAGGTCAATGGAGACAGACTTGTGTTAGGACAATCAGATATCCTTCAGCACCTCAGAGAGCTCTACTTCTAATGACATGCTAACTGTTATGGACAAATTTTGTTTCTCCGTATTGTTATATTCTTATGCAGTTGCTTATAATTTTACATTCTTAGATACTTTTAGTTTAAGTAAAGGTAGAAAGCCCAGGATGAAGCTTTGAGGCATCAGCCCAAGCTTTTGTCCTTTTTCGTTAGATAAAGAGAGTCGAACTTCTGACAAATTATAAACCGCAAGAACCCACCTAAGAAGGCAAGCTACTGTATTTCTAAGATTATAAAAACCCACACGTCTTTTTTGATATCTTCCTCACCCATTCAAATTTGCACGGTTTAGATCATGTTTGTATTTTGGATGTCCTCTATTCTCCGGCTTGGAGAATTATTATTATTATTATTATTATTATTATTATTATTATTATTATTATTATTATTATTATTATTATTATTATTATTATTATTATTATTATTATTATTATTATTATTATTATTATTATTATTATTATTATTATTATTATTTATATCCCCCTATCTAATCAATTAAGATTACTCTAGGCGGTTGGGGACAGTCACAATGTGATGAGATACAGTCATGGCCAAAAATATTGGCACCCTTGCCATTCTGTCAGAAAATGCAACCCTTCTCTCGGAAAATTGTTGCAGTTGCAAATGTTTTGGCACTCGCACGTTGATTTCTTTGGTTTGCGTTGGAACAACACAAAAAAACAGAGAAGGAAAGTCAAATCTGATACAATCCCACATGTGAGACATATGTGAACATATCTGCAGGCTAGTTACTTTTCTTCTTTTCTTTTGCTTCATTAATCCTCTATTCATTCTTTTCTTTTTCCTGACTGCTTCTATGTATGTTTGTTACATTTTGAATAAATGTATTGACCACCGGGCGTTCTGCATCTGTTTTCATGATCCCATTGAGCCATGGACATATAAACCCCTAAACAGCTTGGGCCCTGGATACCTGAAGGACCGCCTCCTTCCATAGGAACCTACCCGGCAGTTAAGATCTAGCCAGGTGGCCCTCCTGAAAGAGCCGTCCCTCAAGGACGTAAGAAGGACGGCTTGTAGACAAACGGCCTTTTGGCAGCTGCCCCCAGACTATGGAATGCCCAGGGTATGTTTTGTTTTACAGTTATATCATCTTCTGGTTGCTGCACAAGGGTGGAGGGCAGGGTTTCACTTAACTAGGGCTTATTTTTGGGGTACGGTTTATATTACGAGCATCCTGAAAAATCATACTAGGGCTTCTTTTTCAGCTTATTTTCAGGGGAAAAGGGTAGATTAATAAAGGTTATATAACCATGCACAGGATTGCACTGCAAATCTACTAGTTGCAGATGCAGACATTATCAAAGCCTGTGCTTCATTTCATCTCTTCTACCCTGTTGATAATATGCTATATAGTAAGAAGGATGCTGGGTGAGATTATGCCATAGTGTTTATTTGGGGTAGAAGTTAAGGTACAAGAAAGATGCCCATAATTTGACTGAGAAGTGGAGCAAATTTATGATCTAAAATTTCTTCCTTTGAGGAGTGCAGCTTACAGAATGGTTTCCTTTAAATTGAAGAGAACATGTGTATATGTGTGCTGAGAGAAGGAAATCTGTCTTGAGTCTCCTCTTTTTTAAAAAGAAACCATAGCCGCCCATTGTGGTAAAATATACCAGATGGGCGGGAGATATATATATCCCCCCTATCTAATATATAGATATATATTAGATATATATATATCCCCCCCATATATATATATATATATATATATATATATATATATATATATATATATATATATATATATATATATATATATATATATATATATATATATATATATATATAAAAATAAATAAATAAATAAATAAATAAATAAATAAATAAATAAATAAATAAATAAATAAATAAATAAATAAAAACAACAGCCAATAGAAGGAAAGTATTTTGGACTCACCAGCTTTTCCCAAACAATACTGGTTGGTTAAAGAAAAAAGCATGCATAACGGAGGGGGTGGGGTGGGAATCTTCTGTTCTGCTTCAAACTCCCCTCAGGAAACACAATACAGGATCAAACATGTTCCAATAAAAGCTGGATCTATTTTAAGGGCGAGGGGTTAGGAAACCCCAATTTGCATACCATAATTGTTACTCTCAATTTTTTGAATAAACAGGACAAGTAGAGAGTCCGGGCTTTTCAAAGAGAGCAGACAGCAGGTGATGAAAGAGGAGCACGAATAAATAATAGCAAAATTAGTTATCTAATTAAAATGTTACCTCCAAAAAGCATGTCACCACCATTAATTTTGGTTACTAAAATAACAAGGAAACCTCTCATCAGCCATTTCTGTGTGAAGCCACCATATTATCACTACCGTTTCACTAGTGATCCTAGTTCATGCTATACTTTAAGAATGTTTGGCACACCCGAGCTTTGAAAAAGTGACCTCTTGGACTACAGCTCCTATAATTCCCTAGGGAGAGCGGATTTGGGGAAACAGTATCCCAACAACAATACACACAACTTTATTCCTCTTTCCCTCATGGCTATTTTGCTCAAGAGTTCCAGAGTGAATTCAGAATTATTTTGCCGGGCTATCCATTCTGCAGAATAGAAGAAACCAAAGAGGAAGCCTATGAGCAGCTGATGTTATCCTTCATCAAAAAACTTAAATGATTTATTTATTATTTTATTTATTCATTATATTAATAAATAAAACAATGTCTATAGTGGCCTTGCCACTGTTCTGGGCAGTTTCCAACAGTAAAATAAACATAAGCCAAATCCCACCCAAACAAATATATATATATATATATATGAAATAAGATATATCTACATAACAAAACAACAGATCTAATGATCAAGATGGCAGCAACGGACAAGATCAGGGACGCAGAGTAGAATAATCAAAATAAAATGAAATGACCCACAATTATAAAGGGAAGATATCCGGAAATGCCTCCTTGAAAAGCAGAGTTTTTATAAGCTTCCTGAATATTAGGAGGAAAAGGGACCTGGTGTATCTCCACAGGGAGAGCATTCCATAAAAAGGTGGCCAACACAGAGAAGACCTCCCTCGGGTGCCCCCTTCCCTGCAACATCAATACAGTACCTGGAAAGGAAAACAAATAGGGCTGACAAGGAAAGATGGAAGGGGTCACGGACATGAAGCGTGCCCCCACATTTCCATCCCACCATGCCCACGTTCAGTACAAATGTCTGCATAGGTGCGATAAGCATCTTGTACAACTGTGAAGATGCTTACAGAACCTATGGAGATATTTGCACCAAACACATGGAACTCTACATACTTTCCAGATGAGATGATGCCCAGGCTTCCTGCATCCTCACATCCCCTCCATCCTTTGAACCCTCCATGTGTTCAGACTGAATACCTCAATAAGGGCTTTTAAGTTCCAGTCATCAGGTAATGCTTTTATAAGCTTATTGTCAGAAAGAGATGTTAATTACCAGTAGCTAGTTATTTGCTTTGACTCAATTGAATCCAAACTCTTTTAAGTGTGATTCTCTTCGGCAAAGTAACACGGCGTAATGGCTAATCTCCCGTTTGTTACTGTGCTTCACCACTATATGGCCAACATTTGCTTCTACAGCCCTATATTTTAAAATAATTTTAATTTTCGCTTTTGTCTGTGGTTGCAACTTGCCTTCCTACCTCCTTGAGACGAACTATAAAATGTTAATAGGACAATTTAGTGCGTCTTTATTACAGCGTTTGCCATTTTTCTCGCCTTGATCAGCTCTTTCAAATGGCGTCGTTATGATCCAAGTTGTTTACTGCAATAATGGCAGAATACTTTTCAGCAAAAGAGGAGGGGGTTTCATGAGAAAAAAATACCTAGTTTTGTCTTTGGAGTGATATTAAGAAGGGTCCTTGGGCATTCGGTCTTTGTTTGTTCTTCATGGGGCCATTGTGACTTCCTGGAACTGTGATAGCAGAAGCCACACCAATCCAGTTCCACAGCTAAACGTACCTGGCTAGATGCTTACACAGCTAGGGTGAACACTGCCCGATACCCAGATTATGGTGGCCTCATGTCCTCTTCATGGAAGGTAATCCTCCATTTGAAGAATTGCCATAGGACAGTCCTGTTCTGAAGGTGACCTCCATTTGAAAGCGTCTCCGGATCAAGTCGGATTCAACTCTAAAGAATTTTATAAGTAAATCAATGACCTTGAAGTTTTGTTTTGGGGGACCAGCTAACGACATCCATCAGTGACAGTGACAGATCATCTCTCCCCTTATCACAACAATACATCCACAACAAAAACACGCGGATCACCATAATCACCCAATCCCCTGAAAAGGACAAAAGCTGTTCCCACAGCTATAAATACTCAACTATCCAACAAACTGCAACAGAGCACAGACAGCGTTTCTACTCCTGTCCTCTGAATATGCTGGCTGCAGAGACTGGTGAAACGTTAGGAAGAACAACCTTCAGAACATGGCCAAAGAGCCTGAAAAACCCACAGTAACTGACCGTGAAGTTGTTCATCCAAAGTAGGAACCTGGACAGCAGACTCAATGGGCAGACTGGCTATACCAGCTCACAGTCTCCCCACTCAAGCAAGGTGTACTAGGAATCTCATGATACAGTGGCTAAACTGCAGTCCTGCAGTCAAGACTCTGCTCCCGACCTGAGCTTGAACCCAAGGGACTCAGATAGCTGACTCGAGGTTGGCTCAGCCTTCCATCCTTCCAAGTCGGCAAGTTGCATAAACTTCTCCTTCAACAATACCGGGGTTAGGAGTCCCGGACCCCTGTGTGGTTCAAAATCCAGGTATCATTCTTATGCCTCAAAAACATAACTACAAAGCACAATCAGTTGACCAACACATACCTACCACTCCTGATTTACACCCGTCTCTTGGAATGCCCCAGCACCCTTCCTGGTTGCCACATGGTGACACCACAATGGGGAAGGGTGGCATCTGGGCCACTGCCATCAGACAGGTAGCTGCCACACTGCCAACCACAGGGCCCTGGGTAAGTCCAAATTGCTGGGGGGTGGGGAAGTGTAGCCTGCATTAATTAAATTTGTATGTGCTTTAAGGACTATGGGACACTACAGAAGCAGCACACATTTGCTTTTAAATTATGGAAATCATTTCAAAAATGTATTTGTACATGTACATTAACAAATGCAGTGTTGTCAAAATCCATGTTCAGTTTTGTCCTCTTTTGTGATATACAACAGAGACGTGGTGGAGCCATGTTCAGCTTCACCTTGACATCTAGGGAAAGAGTGTCAGAGATGGTTGAGCCAAGATACACAAAGTCATGAACAACCTCCAACTCTTGTGTGAAGATGGTAATAGAAGGAGGTGAGTCCACGCCCTGGCCCATGACTTGTGTTTTCTTCAGGCTGATTGTTAGTCCAAAGTCTTGGCAAGCCTTGCTAAAACGATTCATGAGTTGGTGGAGGTCTTCTTGTCAACTTTAATGAGTAAGGAAAGTTGAAACTTCCCATCTGTTTCTCCATTCCTGCCCCATCAACCGCCCCATCAACTAGGCTCGTTTTTCATCATCAGAGTTTAGGAAAAGTTACTTTTTGGTACAAAAGGGCAACTGTCCCACAAAATGCCCTTTGTCAAACAAGTCTCGTATCATTTTGCCCCACAGAACTCACAGCTTGGGAAAGAAAAATTCCAATGAAAATTCCTAGAATCTTTCAGCCCTCATTGGCCACTAAGATGAAGTTCCACAAGACCATTCTGGGAGTTATATTTCAAAAAGCAGATTTTCCATGCTTGGAATAGAACTAAGTCAGGACTGTTGAGAAAGGGTTGAGGAGAACTTTGTGCAAAACCAAGGCAATCCATCCACTTAACCATGAGGTCACCATGTCTGGAGAAGAGCAGTCCGTGCAAAGAGAATGCTTATCAGCAAGACGGAAGAGGTGGAAAATAGAATATAATCTGACTCACGTTCTGTCTTGTACTATGTCTCATGTTTCAGCATTCAGATTTTAAAAAAAACTAAAAGTAACTAGTTACTTTTGGAAAGCCAAAAGTCAATAGTTCCTTCCAGAAAATGTAACTGTAACTGCAACTAATTACACAGGGAGGAACAGAATGATAACAATGATTAATCGTTCTGGGCAGTCTCTTCATGTGATTCTCACCCCCCCACACACATCCCCAGAGCCCTGAGGAAGCAACTATGTGGCCAAGTATCACATAAAACAGCTCCCCAGAATGAATGAGAAAAGCAGGGCCCAGAGGTATGTTGGCCTTTGTAAGGGGGGGGGGCTGTGTGGCTCCCAGTTTGTGAGCCCACAAGCAAGCTTGTTTGCTCAACCATATTTAAGCCAAACTTTTACTGTTATGCCTTCCAGCTCCGCATTCAAAGTTCTGTAAGCACCGAGGATTGTCTGACCTACTTCTCCCTCGTAATTGAAAGGGATTATTACTGACAATTACCAAGCCAGCGAGGCCGTAAACTACAAAGGCTTGGGTGGAAATTTCACTTCTCAAGTATTTTGCTAACAAATGCAGTTTTACACAAACCTTGGAGGAGGAGGAGGGGATACACTACATTTCCCCCCCTCTTTTCTTGCGATTTGTTCCTTATAATTTCTTACTGTATTGAAGAATTTAAAATACAGCTATTTCGTAGCTGATAACTCAGCTCCACTGCCCTCCACACGCAGCAGGCGAGTTCAAATACAGGGCCAGTCTCCTATTGTCTGAAGCACACAGACATTTGCTGGCCCCTCGTTCCACGTACAGAATCCAACCCAACCAGGAGATGGGTCCAAGCTCTCCAAAAGCCCACATCTCCCTCTATAAGCCTGCCGGGGAATTAAGATGATTTTAAATACTGTAAATAAATAATAAACATTTAAACAGTGGTTGCCTCTACTACATCTGAAGCAGCAGGCGAGCTCAGTGGTCACAAAAGAGGTTGTGCACCCACCTATAGCTACGCCCATCAACCTCTCCCTAGGATCTCTTGCTCAAAGCGATGGATTTCCTTTCCATGAGAAGAAACCCGACCAGCTCAGGCTTATCCCTCATTACAGCAAGCTGCAGAGTGAGGAATGTCCTGGACGGGTCTCCACATGAACCCAAAAGATGCAACCTCCCTGTTGTTGTTAAGTCATTAAGTCATGTCCGACTCTTTGTGACCCCATGGACCAGAGCACGCCAGGCCCTCCCGTCTTCCACTGCCTCCCAGAGTTGGGTCAGATTCATGTTGGTCGCTTCGATGACACTGTCCAACCTTCTCATCCTCTGTTGTCCCCTTCTCCTCTTGCCTTCACAATTCACACAACCTCCCTGGGCTGTAGAAAAAGGCAGCTTTCTGGCTGTCCCTCACGGTGTCCCTTTGTTAGAGGGCATATCTATTTCTGCCTCTAAATCTGTTTTGTTCTTTCTTCTTCTTCTTCTTTTTAATTATCTAGTATGCATTTTTTCTAATTAATTTTTTCCCCTATTATTTTAAGGTAAACATAAAATACATAAAACAAAATGCAAGTCGGGACCTCTTGCAGTCATCTTCATCTTCCATTATCTTTCTTCTTCTTCTTCCTTTATTGTCCTCTTCTCCAGAATGGCCTTTATTCCTGATTTGGAACTTTCCCTGTGCCTCTTGTTAGCACATATTCAAGAAATAGGTTCTTCTAAGACCCTGGTTTTTGTTTTAAGCTGCAGTTGGACACAAACTGTGCCGCTGGAAAAATGTGTGTAGTAGGGAACAGAGATTAGCTCAGGAGAAATGGGATGGCTTTAACAATGAGACATCAAGGTTTTTAAAATTATAATAACAATAGTCTTAGACATGCAGAGCTGGAAGCGACCCCATGAATCATCAAACCCAACTCTTGTCAAGGAGACAAAGTGGGGAGTCAAACTCCCAACCTCTGGCTCCACAGCCAGAGACCTAAACCACTGAGCCATCAAGCCGTTCTTTATTCGCTTCCCGTACCTGCAGAGTGGAATCTCCTAATGCAGTTGTGTTTCTTGAGCTACTTCTTAACAATTTGTCCAGTCGTGTCCGACTCTAGGGGGCGGTGCTCATCTCTGTTTCCAACCCATAGAGCCAGCGTTTGTCTGCAGACAATCCTCCGTGGTCACGTGGCCAGCGTGACTAGACACAGAATGCTGTTTACCTTCCCACCAAGGTGGTACCTATTTATCTACTCGCATTTTTGCATTTTGCATGCTTTCGAACCGCTACGTTGGCAGGAGCTGGGACACGCGACGGGAGCTCCCTCCGTCGCGTGGATTCGATCTTACGACTGCAGGTCTTCTGACCTTGCAGAACAGAGGCTTCTGCGGTTTAACCCACAGCACCACCACGTCCCTAGTTTCTTGAGCTACAGACCCCCATAATTCTCCAACACTGAGACAAAAGCAGGAAGCTTGGGCGGCTCTAAGCCTCACAGCCTTCCAGTTGAAGATCTTCTCCCAGATGAGCCACATTTAGGTGTCTTCCTGCTGGGTAGATCTCCCAGAAGGAAGAATCACAGGATCTGTAGTCCAAGACATCCAAATATCATCCCTAATGCTGATCTGTGAATTACCTGTTCGCTGACTCCACATTCAGGAGCTAGCTTTCAGACAGATGATAGCTTATAATGTAGAGCAAATCACCAGTGTTGTTCTCGAAGCCACAGCCATAGGAAAGAACACTGGTGCTTTTCAGGGGCCACGGCACAGTCCAATCGTCTGTGAAACAGGTAGGGTGACAACTGTTCCTCTCACTAATGAAGTTAATGTGGCAGATGTCAAAGAATTAAACAGCTAGTCTTTAAGAAACTCATGCGCCACTCACACTGAAGTTCCCTATCTGTCAAAATGAAGAAAAGCTACATTCCAAAAGACTTTTAGAAGAATTTTTTAAAAAGGGGGAGGGGTTCAAAAGCAAAGGTTTTAAAAGCAAATCAAAGATATTGTCTGTGGAAATAGTCAGCTACCCAGTATCTCTCCCAAACAGCTTCTCCTGGTGAAGACTCATTAAGAACCATTTAAAAGTCTTCAGAAATCCATGTTTGCTGTCTGACAATCGCTTCCTTGATTTTTTTAAAAAAGTATATATCTTTTTAATGTTAAATATATATCTTTTTTTTTTTTTTGAGACAGTCCGGCAGCATTTGTTAACTCCTCTGTTTTCCTTTTCTCCTCATTTTAATTGATGTCAAGTGGCTTAATTAAAAAAGAAAAACGAACGAGACGCTTTCTGTAAAACTTGTTTTAAAGAATCTGGACGGTGGAATTGAAAAGAAAAAACAAGTACTGCTGCTCTTTGCTCTTGGAATAAACGGAATTGAAAAATAACGAAGAGAATGTACTATTTTTCAATATTCGATTTACCTTGCTGATCAGGCTCATGGTTGTCACAAGAAGTCTCAGTTTTGATTTTGGCTCTTAAATAATCCCCACACATACCTTGTTTTTATTATTTGGCTTTGACTTTTGTTTGCTTTGAACAAGCATTGAAGACTCAGGAGATCACGGGAAATCATCAACCTTTCTTAAGGGCTCCTTAAACAGGTTCTGTTATTTTTTTAAAATGTAACAGAGAAATAATAATAGAAAACGTATGAAAAATTCCCAAAGCTACCTAAACAACACAGTGAAAAAAGTTTAGGAATTATTTCATCCTCGTGTGCTGCCTTTGGTAAAGGTGCCTGGGACAGACCTTTCTGGGCTGAGGTAAAGGTCAATCAACTCATCATTAACCAATTGTTCTTTCTCTTCCTCTGATTTCGAAGAGAGTCCTGCCTCTCTGCTTAAGTGCCTTTTGCCCTCTCTTTTAGTCTGCTGGCAGGTGTTAGCAGTTAAGAGTGCAGTAATGGAAGCAGGCTGTGAATCTGTTCAGCCCTGTTGCTGAAAGTCTGCATGCAGTCTTTATTGTTGTTGTTGTTTACAATATGCTGTTTTTGATCTATTCTACTGTGAGTAAATGAAAGCTTTTATTCTTTCTCTTACCAATGTCTCAGAGTGAATTATTGAGACTGTAAGTTCCAGACGATGAAAACAAAGGAGTGATCTACTCTGGAGAGACTTGAAGCTAATTCTGCTATGTGAATACCTGCAATTTAGCTATGCAGCTAGTGGTTTTAAAACCAACGTTCATAACTCTGCAGCAAGAGAGGCTGTTACCTTTCACCTGCTCTAATAAAAATACATTCTACTTTCTATATGTCAAAAGTGGGCAACGAGAAGTATTTACAGTGGAATTATGTAGGCAGGACTCATGAAGACAAAACCACAGGATTTCCTGAGTGGCAGGGATTCTTACTTTATTTGCAATTCTTCTCAGCTGCAATCCTCACCATTGCCTGGAAAGAATGGATTTTCTCCTGGAGAGGATATTGCTGCAAATTATCCCTAATGAAGTGCAAATTATTTGATGGTGATTTGGTGCTGAATGGGCGATCAGGAGCCATTAACTTTGCAAAAGACCAGCTCCTCACTTGCTGATACTGACCTGTCCAGTTGCTTTGATTTGGGGGCTCTATTTATTGGGAAGGTAGCTCCTCTGGACAGAAGGCTCAGCTGGCAGACTTCATGCCTTGGAGAGGCCTAATTTCCTGTTGAACCAGGAGCTGTCCTGGTCGTTCTTTGGGAGTTTCCTTTTCAAACAGGAAGTTAGGCCCACTCAAGGCATGAAATCTGCCAACTGGCTTTCTCTCTTGGTGAACACAATTAAAATGTCTATAGGATCTACTGTAGGTCTGGCAGGTAGGACTACCTGGAGAATTATGGGATGTGTAGTCCAAAAATGCACATCCCTACCATTTGCATGCTTGTTGCTGGGCCAAACTTTGAGCACAACAGCCAGAAACCAATTTCACAGAGACTTGATTCGAAGATGGCTTCCAGGTCCCATGTTCCCCCATTTCTTAGTGTCTTCACCTCCAAGCTCTACTATTTTGAACAGTGATCAACTGAGGAGCATTGGATTGAACGTTCTGTTTTTGTGAGCCTAACGGGAGAGACGGGAAGCCACCCACTATACGTTCTCCAAATGGAACAAGACGAATAAGCGGATCAGGCCAGTAACCACGCAAAAGAGGCTTAAGGCCAATTCACAGCTGAATACTTCTGCTAGAGACAGAGCCTAATCCCTTTCGTGGGCATTTGAATTATCCTGAAGAAATGTACAATGAAAAACTGTATCTCTCACCTCTTCATCCTGGAACTGGTCATATAAATAGTCATTGTGTTTGAATGGCAGGATGCAGTAAAGAATCTCATCACTGGGACTCTTTCTCATGTGATATTTCACCCTATAGATGAAGCAGGTGCAGTTAAGGGACAGCTAGTGGGCCCTTCGTGGTACCCACCCCCCTAGGCGTTATTTTTCTGGACGTTGAGAACTTCATGGGCACATAGTAAAGGTTTCCCTTGACATTTAGTCCAGTCGTGTCCAACTCTAGGGGGCGGTGCTCATCCCCGTTTCCAAGCCATAGAGCCAGCATTTGTCCATAGACATTTTCCGTGTTCACGTGGGCAGCACGATTAGACACGGAATGCTGTTACCTTCCCACCGAGGTGGTCCCTATTTATCTACTCACATTTTTACATGCTTTCAAAGAGCTCAGTTGGCAGGAGCTGTGACTAGCGACGGGAGCTCATTCTGCCACGTGGATTCAATCTTACGACAGCTGGTCTTCTGACCTTGCAGCACAGAGGCTTCTGTGGTTTAACCCACCATGTCCCATGGGCATATATCCCAGGCTAACTCTGGGATTCTTGCTCCTAATAAGTCTTTCCATCAGTCTGAGGCTCAGATGAAATATTTCTCATTCTCTAAAAGCAAAGAACATGAGAGACACTGCAGACTAAAACAACCAGAAAATTCTGCAGTAGCTGAACATGCCCTAAAACAAGCTGGACATGAAATTCTATTTCAAAATACTGAAATACTGGACAACACCAGCAATCATTACGTCAGACTGCACAGGGAAGCCATTGAAATCCACAAGCACCAGCAGAACTTCAACAAAAAAGAGGAAAGTTTTAAACTCAACAAAACATGGCTCCCAGCTCTGAAAAATACAGCATGCAAAAGGTCAACGAACTCTACCCAGCCATAAGGACCGGGGATCACTACACACAAAAGACCAGCTAATGACACCCATCAACCACAGTGACAGATAATCTCTTCTCCTTATCACAACAGTACACCCACAACAATACACACTAATCACCCATCTCCTGAAAAGGACAAAAGCCTATCTCACAGCCATAAATACTCCACTCCCAGGCAAACTACACCAGAGCACAGAGTGCTGTTCTCTGAAGATGCTGGCCACAGAGACTGGCAAAACGTTAGGAAAAACAATCTTCAGAACATGGCCAAAACCCCACAACAACCAAACTACAGGCAGCGTGTGAGGCTGTAAAAACCCCAACACAAAACACCAAGAGAGAACTAGGATCTCTACTTCTGCAACAGTTTAATGCTACTTATGATAACTCCCCTTCTCTCTTTCTCATTCAGGGAATGGAACAAATGCTAGTTTGTCATTCCCCATGCTAAACTTCGCGAGAGCGGATTGTTTCCCATTCTCTAAAAGCAATCTGTGGTTACAGAAAACTGAGATAGATAGGAAACCCTAATCCACCCCCTCCACACACCCTAATTCTTGTTTTGCTAATGCATGTACAAGCTGGGTGGTTATTTTTCATCATTGTGGCAATTTTCACTAATATGACAAGTATGTTACAGACGTGATTCTTCTGTTTAAAAACTAATACTCACAATTAATATGTTACAATGATGAATTGCTCTGTGTAATCTGTCATCATGGGGGGGAAATTGGCATAATTAATGCACAGTTATTGTTATAAAACAGCGATTTGGTAACTTAGGGTAATACTACCAAGGCGGGGGTTAGGGGGCCTGGAAATATCCCTTTTCCCTCTCCACAATTGTCTTTATTTTGCAATGACACCTCGTGTCAGCCCATAACCTTTAGCTGCCACTCCTTATGTCAGCCCCTTCACATCCAAGGACCCACGGAATATGGATGGGGTTAAAATTCAGTTTCTGTTTTTTGGGGGTTCTAATGTACCGTAATCCACACATCTCACAAACTGGTGCTTAGTAGAGGCTGGCGGTTCCAATATCACCGGGACTGTGAGTCTGCCTCTGGGTTTTAGTCCAAACTTTAGAAATGCTGTCCTGCTTTGTGCCAAACCTATTATGGGCAAAAGATTAAGTACCCTGGACAGCTCTTGCAAACCTAATGCCCAGAAAGGATTCAACCACTCCTATAACATTAGACTCACCAGTAAGGAATGAGTCTTTTGTGGGTTTTTTAAAACTACAACTCCCAAAAGTCTGCTAGAATTGCACCAAGTAGATTTTTTTTGGGGGGGGTGGCTTTAGAGCCCACAAAGCCTTCTCATATGTTTGATATACATGTATCAATATATCACATAAAGGAGGGAGGGAATCCCTCCATTTCAGAGTTCTTCTGAGCCTGGGGAACTAGCTGGATGGGGGTGAGTTTCAAGTTTGGACTGGACCACAAAATTCACTGTCCAACCTTGGGCAGGTCATTTTCTCAAAACCTCATCTTCCTCACCGGGCTGTTGTGTGAGCTTCAGATAGGGAGTCAAAGACACTGACAGCATCCTTGCTAAAGCTTAGACCCTAGCAAGTCCATCACAGAATTCTATCTTCTGCTGAAATCATTCATATTTATCGGGGCTGCAGTTATACATTGTTTTCCCATCTCTTTTTGATATTTCTTCCCTTGCATTGGAAAGTGTGCAGGTAAAGCACAGCCAGGGGTGCTCCGGGAAGGTTTGCAGTCATCCATCATCATGCTCTGTCCGCAGAGTCAGAGAGGCGCTGCCACCCATCTTGATGCTAGGTCACCGGATGAAAACGGATGCAGTAAAAGAGAGAAAGAGGTTCTCGAAATAGTAGCATCAGAAGGATGGGGAAGGGAAGGTTCTTTCATGGGTCTCGAACTCGCAGCCTTACTGCCACAGTGGTTTCCGATGCGGACAACTCAAAGTTAGCATTATCACTTCCGCCTTCTATCATCACACACTGTCCCTGTCCTATATGGCAGGTGGAAATCTAGCCGATATACTGTATCCACATGTGGCTAACTCTCCCTCCCCCACCTTACCTGTGCTTTTTAAAGAGCTGTGCTCAAGGCAAGTGATCTGTGCAGAATCCATGTGCACAAGAAGGATTTCTACCAGTGTGCCAGCAGGAATAGTGGGATCCCAGAACGAAAAAAAAAAGTATTTGTTTGTCTTTTAAATTCATTTAAAAGATGAATTTATCTTTTAAATTCATGAAGGGCCGTTTCCAGGTTTCTCTCCCCCACCATCCAATTTTTTATCAGCTCCTTTAGCTAGAACCTGCCCTAATTCCAAGTGCTCAATGGAAGGACAGATCCTGAAGCTGAGGCTCCAATACTTTGGCCATCTCATGAGAAGAGAAGACTCCTTGGAAAAGACCCTGATGTTGGGAAAGTGTGAAGGCAGGAGGAGAAGGGGACGACAGAGGACGACATGGCTGGACAGTGTCATCGAAGCGACCAACATGAATTTGACCCAACTTCGGGAGGCAGTAGAAGACAGGAGGGCCTGGCGTGGTCTGGTTCATGGGGTCATGAAGAGTCAGACACGACTTTAGGACTAAACAACAACAAGCCCTAATTTGAAAGGAAACTTCACTAAATGTAGACCTAATATATCCATCAATGTCTCCAGAGAGGGCAAAAGAGAAGGGGGCTTATTTCTTTCTAATCATAAATCTATTTAATATGTTAACAAACACTGATGAGCATATTATGTTGTAGTGGAAAACACGATACCAAAACTTATGTTAGGCCAGTGGTTCCCAACCTTGGGTCCCCAGATGTTCTTGGACTACAACTCCCAGAAGCCCTCACCACCAGCTGTGCTGGCCAGGATATCTGGGGGTTGTAGTCCCCAAACACCTCCAGGGCCAAGGTTAGGAACAGCTGTTCTATGACCTTGCCACATTCTTCCCCAGAAAAATTTCTACAGATGATCTTGGCTATGTCAATATTACATGGAAAAGCACTTTTAAAAGGGGACAAAATGGGGATGTCATTTTTAAAAGTTAAATAGTGTTTACCTATTTTTAATTATTCAGTTCTATTTTAATCAGTGTATAGTTTAATTGGTTTTTTTAAATGTTCAACTATTGGGTTTTTTTGAAGGGACGTGGTGGTGCTGTGGGCTAAACCGCAGAAGCCTGTGCTGCAGGGTTAGAAGACCAGCAGTCGTAAGATCGAATCCACGTAACAGAGTGAGCTCCCGTTGCTTTGTCCCAGCTCCTCGCCAACCTAGCAGTTCGAAAGCATGTAAATGCGAGTAGATAAATAGGTACCATCTCAGTGGGAAGGTAAAACGGCGTTCCCTAGTCACGCTGGCCATGTGGCAACGGAAACTGTCTTTGGACAGGCGTGGCTCTATGGCTTGAAAAGTGGGATGAGCGCCACCTCGGACATGACTGGACTAAAAATGTCAAGGGGAACCTTTACCTTTTTATTGGGTTTTTAGTTTTAATCTCTTTAATATTGTGAACCACTTTGGATCCCGTTATTGGGAGAAAAGCGGCCTATAAATAAAACAAATAAAATGAATGACAAAGAATTGTCAAACAGGCATAGCAGCAGGGGCTGGCTGAAAAGCTGGCAACCCTGCAAGTAAGAAATTGCACTCTGCCCATGCTTAAGCGCACTCCTTCCCTTCCCATTCCTACCTTGAATTGTGGCTCAAACAAAACCCTGTAGAGGAGACCCCCAGAACGCCGCCTCTTACTACCGGTTCCCCCCCCCCTTCTTATGGGTTGTAAAGAATGTCGTTGTGCGATTGTTGAGGGGGGGGAGAGTAAAACTGAAAGAAACGGGCAGGGAACGAGGAGGAGGGGAAAAAATCTTACCGAAGTCCAAGAATAGAAACCAGTAGCAATTCTTCCTTAATACCTAGGGAAGAAACAGCAACCACTTAAAAACAGGGATGGAGTGAAGGATTAAATATATAAATAAAGAAGACAGAAAGGGAGCCCGGGCTGGCTGCTGTTGGTGGGAAGGCAGAGGCAGAAAGAATTAGCTAAACAAAAGAAATCATGGCGGAGCGCTTGCTTATTTGATGCCCTGAAAGGCTGTGTGGATTATGGACTTCAAAACCTATGCCAAGAGGTGGCCAGAAACGTCGCCACGGCCCGGGTAAGTGTGACCGCAGCCTCGGGCGATGATGGAAGAAACGCTGCCCTTATCCCCCCCCCCTTTTACCATCGATCACATCTCCCAACCCCCTCGACTCCAAACCCCCCGATGAGTCGCCCCATGCAGCTATCAGCTTTCCCCCTCGGCCCCAATATAGGGAGAAGCGGCCCGGAGGTCGCGATGCGCTTTTACGCATCGGCCAGGGCGCACCGTTTGGTTCCATTGGAAAAGCGCTGGTTTGGGTGGCACGGCCGGGAGCGCGACCCGCGCCTGTTTGAAAGCTGCCGGGGAACAACAACACGGGTGGGAAGCTGCCAACCGCTCGGAGGGAGAGGCTCCCTCCGGCTTTGGGGAGGGAGGGTCTCAAGTGGCACGAGCTTGCCAAGGTCTGGCTGGGCAAGAGGGCCGCCTGCCTTGCCACTGCTTTGGAAGAAGAGGCTGGCTTTTACCTATTGAGTTGGAGCCAGAGGAAGGAGGGAGGAGAGCGCGCCCCGGTCCCGCTGGCGGGAGGAGAGGGAGAGGTCGGTGAACGGCAAAGATCCACCCTTCCTATAGGGGTTCATGGGGGGGGGGTTGCGCGCCTCTAATTGTTCCTACCCGATGGGAAAAATGCAAACGGTTGTTTCCAGAGGCTCCTTAGCCTGTGTAGCCCGTTGCAGAAAAGAAAAGAAACCCAAGAGTCTTGTAACCTTAAAGGCTAGCAGCTTTTATTAGGCACAGATTTCCGTGGACCAATTCAATGAGTTAGGTTTCTGGCTGAAAACCTGGGAGTTCGGTTCTCCGCTGCGCATCCCAGGAGAATCAGCCTAGGTGGCTTTGGGCAAGCTGCAAATCTTGCGGGAGGAAATGATAAACCACTTCTGAGTACTCTCTACCTAGAAAAACCCCGGAAAGAATGGCCAGAAGTCAGAATTGACAGGAGGGCACGCAGTTATTTTTATTTGTGGACTGCAGCCCCCTAGGTACTGATTTATTTACGTATATTTTCTTTCTAGGACTTTCTACTGTCATAGAATCATCATAGGTTCATGGCCTATAAGGTTATGGAGTCCAACCTCCTGCTCAGTTGCAGGCATACAAATCAAAGGAGATCTGCCCGGTGGTTGTCTGAGTTTCTCTTGAATGCCTCCAATGCTGGAGCACTCACCACCTCTCCAAGTCATTGGTTCCATTGTTGTGCTGCTCTAACAGTTAGGACGTTTTTCCATTGTTGTGCTCCTCTAACAGGACGTTTTCCCTGATACTCAACCAAAATCTGGCTTCCTGTAACTTCAGCCAGTTTCCTGCACTCGGGGATGACTGAGAACAGATCCTGCCCTTCCGTTGTATGACAGCCTTTCAAGTAGTTGAAAAGTAGTATCACATCTCCCCTCAGTCTTCTTTTCTCAAAGTTAAACATGCCCAGTTCTTTCAGCCTTTCCTCATAGGGCCTGGTTTCCTACCCCATGATCATCCTTGTTGCCCTTTTCTGGACTTGTTCCCATTTGTCGGCATCCTTCTTGAAGTGTGGTGTCCAGAACTATCTGAATTTTTCAAGTGCACCATCATGACCCTCCATTAAGGCCTGTCTTTGTCATCCTCAAAAGACTGTTCAAAGCCCCTTAATGACCAATGTTCAACCCATCACCTTGCTGGGCTTTGTGCATTCTCATTCTATTGTACAGGCACATCATGCCTGCCTACAGGTTCTATGGAACCCAGTAATCCATGCATCTGAAGAAAAGGACTGCAGTCCATGAAAAGCTTGTTCTGAGTAAAACTGACTAGTCCTGGGAGCGGCTGCAAGATTATTGGACATGGTGGCTACTTCCTAACTGGGGGAGAGACAGGGAGAGAGGAAAGATTGGCTAAAACATTTCAAATGCATGGGGACTATCCAGGAGGTGTTGATTTGGGCCAATCAGCCTGAAAATAGCTCTAAATATCTGAGAGCCAGCTTAGTATCTGATGGGCAGCTGCTTTGTGTCCTTTTTAAGGAGAAAGGCAGGTAAAATATTTTAAATAATTAATAATAAACACAATATTCCATTCCTTTCTTCCGTAATCTTCCTTACTTACTTTCAGTCCTTCCTTTCCTTCCTCCCTCCCTTTCCTTCCTTCTTTCCTCCCCACCTTCTTTCCGTCCTCCCTCCCTCCCTCCGCCTTCCCTCCCTTCTTTCCTTCCTTCCTTCCTCCCTCCCTCCCTCCCTCCCTTCCTTCCTTCCTTCCTCCCTTCCTTCCTTCTTTCCTCCCTTCTTTCCTCCCTCCCTTCCTTCCTCCTTTGTTTCCTTCCTCCCTGCCTCCCTGCCTCCCTGCCTCCCTGCCTCCCTGCCTCCCTCCCTCCCTCCCTTCCTTCCTTCCTTCCTTCCTTCCTTCCTTCCTTCCTTCCTTCCTTCCTTCCTTCCTTCCTTCCTTCCTTCCTTCCTTCCTTCCTTCCTTCCTTCCTTCCTTCCTTCCTTCTGGTAATGACATTGCAGAAGCATATTTTTCTAGCAAATGCTATGCATAGCATGGTCTCTGGTTCCCTCTAGTGGCCAGTTCTGACTTCTTCACCTTTGGAAATAGATATTTCTAAGGTTTTTCTTTTAATATTTTTAGTATTTCCAAATTGCGGCTAAGTGAATCAGCGAGTGCTCTTCCCGTGGATAAGGGGGTCCTACTGTAAATGCCTGCCTTTACCTGTTCATGTCAAAGTAGAACCAGGCGGAACCTGTTTCTGTTCATTCAACCTTTTTTTTGTTAGAGAATGTTTTGGGCATCTGAGAGCATTCATATACATTGGGTGAGGTCTGGAAGTTGAGTCGTGGCAACTGGACTTCTTTCTTGTTAGGTTGAAATGTTTCACTACTCATCCAAGTAGCTTCTTCAGTCTGAGGAGAGTTGGTAGGAGACCCCTGATACAGTATATCGTCCACGTTGGTTTCACTTCCCCCTGGTCTGAATAGGCTTGTTAGATGGACAAAGGACTGGGGGTGAGGGATAATCCCACTTCTGCAGTCCTTCTCTACCTATTGACATGTGTCATTAATGGTTGTTAACAGTGGTCTTTCTGATGTGTGTGTGGTCCTAATCTTTCTGAGGACGGATGAAAGGGTCGTTCCTTACATGGCAAGTGTGTCTGAAAAGCTCAAAAGGATTTTCAGTAAACACCACATACCCATGCACTTCAAACCCACTAAGGTAGAGATTCGGCCACCCAAAAGAACGGACACCAAAATACAACAGGAGCAATATAGTATACGTGGTCCAATGCAAAGAGGAATGTTGAGAGCTCTACATTGGAGAAACTAAACAGGAGAATGGCCCAGCACGGGGGGGGGGGGGATGGCTCAGGACTACAATCCACAGTGTCCCTTCATTTGAAGGACAAAGGACACTCATTCGATGACCAAGATGTACTCATTTTGGATCGAGATGACAGGTGGTTTGAGAGAGGAGTCGGGGAGAACATACATGTGCATATAGAAAACCCCTCACTCAACAGCGGTGGAGGCCTTAGATACAATCTGTCTCCTATTTATCATGATGCCCTTTCATCCGTCATGTGATCATGCTGTCTGGGGCATTCTGGGAGTTGTATTCCAAAGAAGTGACTGTTCTACGTTTTGGTCTAAGTCAGGATGACATAGTGTTACACATCAACGTAAACCAGTGGTTCCCAAACTAGGCACCCCAGGGCACAGCGAAACGCAGTCCGGGGTGCCACAGAATCCTGAGAAGTGGCATCTGTGGAAGTGCTACTCGGCCCGGGCTTTCCACCTCCCTTCTCCCCTCTCACCTAAAGTATTATATTGTGAGAGCCATGGTCAAGTAAGACAGGGAACTGCAAGTCAAAAAAGTTTGGGAACCACGGACTTAAACTGACAACCTGCATGTCAACCACCCTCTTACCCTCTCACTCCGTCTCCTTCTCCATCTCTCGTGCTCTCTTTCTCTCTCTCCTTTCCCTTTCAACCGCCCGAGTTTTTGGCAATGAGTTTAGCACGGGGTACTCACAATAACAGGAGCCAGTGAGTATGCCGAGGGGAACGAAACAGATCTCATAACTGTTGTCTTCACACGTGCTGCATATGTAATAGGCAGGCTCTCTCCGACTGTAAGTGGACAGTAAGGTATTATGACATGAATATATATATTTTGGAGTGCTGAACAAAATGAGAATTTCATGCATTGGCAATATAGTGAGACGAGTCATATCCGGCATGACCTTGGGCTTACGGTGGGAAGCCGAGTCGTAATGCATTCTGCAGAGAAGCCAGTGCACAAAATCAACAGGACGTTTCTCATTTTTAGGCGGCCAATAATGCTTTCGTCATTCTCTGCCAGGTTCATAACGTCTCTTGCAGGCAGGGCCTAAGAAAGGAATCCTTCCCTCCCAATCTTAATTTATTTTCATCTTGTTGGATGATGTGTTTGGTTATTGGTATTGATAAGGCGTCGTCGCCGGTCATGGCAGATATTAAAATAATACCTGGTTGAGGAGAGGCAGAGTTGACTTCCAGGCTCAAGGTGTTCACATGCTTGTGAGGATGGGCATCATGATTGAGCCGCCATGGGCTTCTGAATGATTGTAGCTTACAGCTCCCATCAGGGTTTATGGGAACTGCAGTGCAAAGCCATCTGAAGAGACACATGTATGCAGACATGACACACACCCAGGATGTTTGGAAGGATGGCAGTGGACAGTGAGCGGTTCAACATGGCAGCCTTGGCTAGGTAGGAAACCTTGGGCCGTGGGGCCAAAACTGCCCTCTTGAGATTTCACTGGGATTCCTCAGATAGCTCTGCCGTTCTTTCTTCTCTGTTTTGTTTGGTGGTTTCCAAAGATTTTGCGCAGCCTCCCCCCTATTATAAACAGTTGAAATCTCTCTCTTAAGGCATAGTTACTCCTGGTGAGAGCTTTATGCTCTAAAAAAACATGCTGATATTTTGGGTCCTGCCTTTTTGCCTTCAGCTCACCGCCTGAAAATAGGATCCCCAAGGAGGTCTCTGAAATTCAGTCTGGTCTTTCGGCTGAAAAATGTTCTCCACTCATGGCTTGGATCTTACAACATGATAAAGGCACCACCGTTGCACGGTGAGTCTTCCGTCCTTGCTACAGTGTTCCCGTGGGGCATGGAATCCTCCATGCTTCAATATTCCCCTTATTTTCCAGTGACAGGAGATGGCGAGAACGCCAACTGCCATGAGAGGGCCTTCAATGCTGTCTGTAGTCCCTGGGTTATGCAGTATATCTAGCATATGTGGAACTAAGAGAGCTAAGAAGGCAAACCTGGGGCGGGGGGAGACTGTTGATCTAAATCAGCGATTCTTAACCTTTGTTACTCGGATGCTTTTGAACTGCAACTCCCAGAAACCCCAGTCAGGACAGCTGGTGGTGAAGGCTTCTTGGAGTTGCAGTCCAAAACTCCTGAGTAACCCAAGGTTAAGAACCAGTGATGACACGAAATGAAGGCTGAAGTTGAGGGCATGGCTGCTACTGGGAAATGACTCAACAGAACAGCACAAAAGGGCATCTCACGGACCAGAAGTGTTTGGTTTATTTCAATTTTTTAAAAAAGGAAAAAGAATTAAATATAATTCCACCTTGCTAGGTAACTGGTAGCCAACACCACGTGTTTGTGGGTGGGAGATCGGACATCTTTGGGTTTCTTTACAACTCCCAGATCTCACAGCCTGCTTAGTCATTGGCTGGGCTGGAGCTGAAATATGAATGAATGAATGAATGAATGAATGGATGGATGAATGAATGAATGAATGAATGAATGAATGAATGAATGAATGAATGAATGAATGAATGAATGAATGAATGAATGAATGAATATCCCACCTTTGACCTGAATATTAGGAATGGTCAGAGATGTTGTTACACCTAGAGGGATGTAGCCTGCCTTCCCACGGCCTTTTCTGTCAGATTTTTGTTCGGAGCAGAGCCCTTTCCCTCTGCTCGTGTGAAGTAGTTCTCTTCGGTGCTTTTATTGATGCTACTGCGTAGACCTGTCTCTGAGCCCCAGGCTTTGTGGTTGTTCTGTTTCTCTCTGCCTTGGCTGCTGGGCAAAACCACAGAAACCCATGGCCTTCAGGATCCACTCCCTTGACCTTAACGAGTTGCAACTCAGCTTCGCAAAGACCGCCGCCTGTTGGGGACGGAGGACATGAAGTGACCTCCAATGTGCAACTTGGTCCCTCGTTGGAAATCTTTCCGATCCGCAAGAGTCCAGTTTTCTGTGGCATAACAGAGGAGGCAGCAGATACGCCGAGAAATTTGCGCGGCCCGTGAGCGAGTCCAAAACTTTGGCTCGACGCCATGAATACATCCCGAAAAAGTCTTAATTCTGCTTTGAACGTCACGTTGAAGCCTTTATTGAGGGAGGACATCTCCCCCTCCCTTGCGTCCACTCCTCGCCGAATTAGAGCTGCCTTTTATTACGCACAAACGCCGACGGACCCTCATCTCAGTGTGGGAGAAACAAGTGACAAAACCCAGAACGAATTACAAGAAACTCTTTCTCATTAAGCCAGCACAGAATAAGGATTTACTGCATGGGCAGCAATGGTCCCTCGGGGCTTCTTGTCCATAATCCCACCATGGAAAAATGGTTCTGCAATTATCCTCACACACACACACACACAGAGAGAGAAAGACACACACACACACACATGCCCAGACACTGTTTTCAGATTGGCATGTCTGCTTCACACATAACTAATTGTAATCATAAACTGGCACTATATTCCTTTTACTTCTTGCTTCTTCCCCCGCCCTTTGGTGTTCCTTTCTTGCTTTGGCGGAATGCCCTAGTTTTGACAATGCCAGCTCAACTTAAAACCTTTTCCGTCTCCCCCCGCCTCCTCGGTTTCTGATTCTGAGCTTTGCACAGCCAACAATTCCCGTTGGCCTGTTTAGTCGCAATCATGCTGAGCGCATACTGGCGGATGCCCTCGCCCCTCTGCTTGGTCCGTCCTTCCCAGACGCTAAGATATGATGACATGAATATATATTTGGGAGCTTTGCACAAAATGAGGATTTCACGCATAGGCAATATAGTGTGACGAAGAGTATCCGGCATGACCTTGTGAACGCAGCCAAGGCCTCCAGAATAAACAATGCAAAGGGACTCGGTAGAACAAGAAGGACAGGAAAATATATCTAAAGTGAGGGAGTGGCAAGGTCCATTCTGGAATCTGCGCAGACAGAGGTACCTTGGTGGGGCATGGGGAGGTAGGAAAACAGTTAAGGTTAGAGATAGGTTGAGAACTAGAGAAGAAAAGCAATTGGAAAGACAGGAAAAAAGCAAATGATGATGATGATGACAGCAAACCCTGGGGTGAAGAGGGATTGGAACAAGTGAAGAATGAGGGGGGCAAATCACATAGAGGTAGAAAGCAGTTCAAGGACAGCAGGAAATAGGACAATGAGAGGCATATTGCACATACCGATGCTATGTTGAACAACCAAACATCCAGAGATCAGCTCACCAGGGCAATGAGAACATCAGGAACTTAGCAGGAGTCCCTTCTGAGCAGTAGGAGCCCCTCTCCCCAACATTTTTAGTGTCCTATCTTGTGCAAATCAGTGAAACTCACATTTTTGTTCCAAGATGTTGGTCCTACCAAAGGATGCTGGAGAAAACAGAAATCACATGAAATCACATGAGCTTGGGAAATTTAACCTTTCAAGACTACAGCTCCCAAAGTCTCCCAGCTAGTATGGCCAGTTTGACCTCTCTGATCCAGAAGTAACAATTTTAATGGCTCTCACTAGGACATGTTCCACCAGCATAAGATGGACTTCAGAGCTGTTGGGCTGCAGAGGCAGAAGGAGTGGCTCCTTATACATCCTCTACATCTGTCTAGACAGACTAGATTCAAATGGAAGGAGGAGTGAAAATAGGTGGAAGAAAGAGCAATCATTTTAAGATGTGCAGATGACGTCGTCGTTTAGTCATGTCCGACTCTTTGTGACCCCATGGACCAGAGCACGCCAGGCCCTCCTGTCTTCCACTGCCTCCCAAAGTTGGGTCAAATTCATCTTTGTAGCTTTGATGACACTGTCCAGCCATCTCGTCCTCTCTTGTCCCCTTCTCCTCTGCCCTTCACACTTTCCCAACATCAGGGTCTTTTCAGGGAGTCTTCTCTTCTCATGATATGGCCAAATTACTGGAGCCTCACCTTCAGGATCTGACCTTCCAGTGAGCCCTCAGGTTTGATTTCCTTTAGAATTGATAAGTTTGTTCTCCTTGCAGTCCATGGGACTCTCAAGAGCCTCCTCCAGCACCACAATTCAAAGGAATCAATTCTTCAGCGGTCAGCTTTCTTTATGGTCCAGATCTCACTTCCATACATCACTACAGGAAAAACCATAGCTTTGACTATGCGGACTTTTGTTGGCAAGGTGATGTCTCTGCTTTTTAAGATGCTGTCAAGGTTTGTCATTGCTTTCCTCCCAAGAAGCAGGTGTCTTTTAATTTCGTGGCTGCTGTCTCCATCTGCAGTGATCATGGAGCCCAAGAAAGTAAAATTTGTTACTGCCTCCATATCTTCCTCTTCTATTTCCCAGGAGGTGATGGGACCAGTGGCCATGACGTTAGTTTTTTTGATGTTGAGCTTCGGACCATTTTTTGCACTCTCCTCTTTCACCCTCATTACGAGGTTCTTTAATTCCTCCTCACTTTCTGCCATCGGAGTAGTATCATCTGCATATCAGAGGTTGTTGATATTTCTTCCGGCAATCTTAATTCCGGTTTGGGATTCCTCCAGTCCAGCCTTTCGCATGATGTATTCTGCATATAAGTTAAATAAGCCGGAGGACAATATACAGCCTTGTCGTACTCCTTTCCCAATTTTGAATCAGTGTAGATGACACCATCTTACTAACAGAAAACAGCAATGACTTGAAAGGATTTCTGGTGAGAGGCGTAGAAGAAAGTGCCAAAGCAGGACTGTAACTGAACATTAAGAAGACCAAAATCATAATTACAGAGAAACTACACAAGTTTAATGTTGACAAGGAAGAAATTGTTGATTACAGATTTTGTGTACCTGGGCTCAGCCACCAATCCATCTGCATCAATCATCAACTGCAGCCAGAAAATAAGAAAATCGAGACTAGGAAGAGCAGCAATGAAGGAACTCAAAAATATCATCTAATGTAAGGATGGGATACTGGCAGACAAGGCCAAGATCATCCATACTTACCATATTTATATATATCCATGAAGTAAAGCTGCATAAATATAGGAGCAAAAGAAACTTGTCATCGTTTAGTCGTTAAGTTGTGTCTGACTCTTGTGTCTGACTCTTCATGACCCCAAAGACCAGAGCACGCCAGGCCCTTCTGTTTTTTGCACTCTCCTCTTTCACCCTGATTACGAGGTTCCTTAATTCCTCCCTGAGCCTGAAGCAAAATCTTGCAGGGCCAGTGTAATTTTATTCAAGGTACCACCCCATCTCTCCCCATCCTGCCACTCAGTTGGCATTCTGTGATTGCTGAGCAGAGTCTTTCTTCATTGGCCTGTTTTGGTTCTCTATTGCAGGGGAAAGGGTCTTTTGATAACCTCTGGAGCTTTGGGAGGTTCTGGATGATTCTCCCTCCCCAAGGATACCTTCTCTTTGTTTGTGGGTGATGCCCATTTGCCTGCCTAAAGATTCTGCTTGGAAAATTCATTTGCAAGAAAGGTAAAGGACCCAGTTTCTCCTGTAAAAAAAAAGGAGCGGTGGGACATTGACAGAGTATATTGACATCTCTCTCTCTCTCTCTCTCTCTCTCTCTCTCAATGCCTCTGATTCATGTATTGAGAGCAAGACTATGGAATACAAAATGCATTCTCTTAAATTTTTTTCCGTTATGACGCGTTTATTCAAATAGGCTGGTTGGGCTCTGTCCCAAGGAACTGGTGCAAGCTGAGTAAATAATACATGGCAAGAATAATACACATTTTTAAAAGTCCATAATTACATATTTACATGATAGTCTGTAAATTCCATAATTACTTATTTACACAATAGACCATAACAGCTGCTATGGTCTATTATGGCAACGCTCAGAGAATGGCATTATGGATTTTGTGAATGCTACATAAATGTAAATAAATAAATGCACCCAGAATTGCATAGGTGTTTGTTTATATGTGCATATATATGTGTATATGTTCCTTCACACACACACACAAAATTCTGAACTTGACAGGTGATGGCAATATGCCTGCCAAAAGAGGCTTCCATGAGCCCATATTGGATGCGCATTTGAATGCAAAAGGTGTGTATTCATTTTGGATGACTTCCAGCTACTTCCAGTGGGGCATGCATCGGAATGCACATCCGGGCCCAAATGGAGATGGGAATACACATTTCACCGCACACCCAAATGGGCATCCTCTTGAAAGTAATCTGTGACTTGCATACTCTGATGCACATTCAATTTACTCAAGATTCGTGATTAGTCACATAGTGCTATATCACATATGCAAGTGATCTTATCTGGATTGGGGCTTTTGTTATTAATGTTTCAGTGTGTCCCAAAATGTTCAATGTGTTACCAATCTACAGAAAGAGAACCGTGCTGTGTTAGACCAAAGTACAGTGGTGCCTCGCATAGCGACGATAATTGGTGCAGCAAAAATCGCTGCAAAGTGATTTCGTCACTATGCAATTTTAAAAAGCCCATAGGAATGCACTGAAACCCCTTCAATGCGTTCCTATGGGCTTCAGACTCACCTTTAAATGAAAATCCTCCATAGGGCGGCCATTTTCGCTCCCCAGTAAGCGAGGAATCTGTCCCAAAAAACAGTGGGAGGCCATTTTTTTACACGGCGGCCATTTTGGAACTGCCAATCAGCTGTTAAAAAATCATCGCTTTGCGATGATCGGTAAGCGAAACAGGGTACCGATTATCGCAAAGCGATTTTTGCTTATTTAAAACATTGCAATGCGATTTCATCGTTAAATGGGGCGCCCGTTAAGCGAGACACCACTGTACTCTCTTGTCCTACATTCAGTTCTTATGTTGGCCAACCAGATGCTTCTAAGTAGCCCATCAAGTAGACATTGAGCGCTGTACTAGTATTTTACTCATTTCTCAAGGCCAATGGTATTGTGAGACAAATAAGAGAATGGTCTCCTGTTTCAAAGAGCTTGCAGTCTGAAATTAAACAAAGGGGATATATAGGGCTTTGGGGGAAAGGATGCTGGGATGAAATACACATTTCTTTTGGTATGACAGAGTGGGCTGGAGGAAAAAAAACAGCCATGGGTGGGCCAATAGGTGTTATCCTTTGCCCAATACTTCTTTATGATATATGGGTTGCAGGTCATGTAGAGACAGAAATGACAGAAATCCAGACAGAAATGTTTTAAAGATATAATATTAATCACTAAATTGACCTCCATGGGCTTACAGTGTTGCTGGGAGGGAGAACGAGGAAAAGCAGAGGAATCAGTTACAGGCTGGTGTTTCTTTTCCACACATCCAGCACCTTTTGAGGTTCCAAGTGCAGGAGCACGTGCAGACTGATCACCTGTGGTAACACCATATAATCATCACCACCACTCGTATTACAGAAGCACCACCGGCTGCTGATCCATTTCTGGGCTGAGTTTAAACTGCTGGTTCTAACCTCAATGATTTGGCTCCAAGCTTTATCAAGGACAACATCTCCCTTTATAGGCCTCCTCAGTTGTTATGATCATCAGGAGAGATCTCTCTCCCATTCCCACTACCTTTACAGGTGCATCTGCTGAGGACTAGAGACGGATGCAATTAAAAAAAAAAACAAATTACAAAATTTGTTAAAAAATCACTAATTTGTCAATTCGTGTTCATCTGAATTGATGCTTCCAATGAATATGGATCAATGAATTTTCAGCAATTTATGAGTCATTGATTTGTTGGGCTATAAAATGCCCCCCCACTAGAGACACCCACAACAGCCCCCCCCGCGGAAAGTCCCCCCCCCCAGGCACCTACGTAGCGGCACCAAAATTTCAGAGAAGCTTTCCCTGACTCTTTTCTACAATCCCTCCTAATGTGGTGGGTTCCCCAAGCTAAAAGTGGCAGTTTCTGGAGGGGCCCAATTTGTGAGTGTATAACTTGGATGTCCAAAAGCCAATCTTCACCAAACTTGGAGATATTGTAGAGGAGAGTCGGGGGAAGTTTCTCTGGGATCTTGGTGTCTCTAGGTGCCTGGTGAGTACTTTTCGTGGGGGGCATCTTTGTGGATATGTCCAAAGACCAAATGTTACTAAGCAGGGCTTGTAGAAGAGAGTCAGAGGAAGCTTTTGGTGTCTCTAGGTGCTGGGGGAACCATTTTATATGGTGTTAAAGGCAAAAATGAATCAACAGATCAATTAATCAGGGGGGAAAATCCGTTATTCATGATTCTTCAAACTTGATGAATCACGAATCAAAACAATTGTCATTTTCCCCCCAATTCGTGCCCTTCTCTGTCAGGACACACAAGAAGGCCTTCTTTGTTGCTGTTCTCAGACTTTGGAACTCCCTCCCACTGGAGGCCAGGCTGTCCCCATCTTTGCTATCTTTCCACAAGCAGGCAAAGACCTTCCTCTTCAAGCTGGTTTTCCCTTAACCATTGGCCACCTGAGTGATATTTTAAAATGGATATTTTAAACATATGCTTTGCATATGTTTTGGTGTTGTTGTTGTTTTTAAAATATGGTCTTTGTTTGATCTTTTAAAGTATTTGTATACTCGTTGCTGTTAGCGTTAAATCCTGTCTTAATTGTAAGCCGTGTGGGTCCTTTTTAAGGAGAAAAATACTTTAAATAAATAGATGTTTGCTTGTCTGTCGAGTGAATGGCAAGTGACTGCATGATTCAGCAGTCATAAAATGTCTCTTCCTGGTCAAAAACTAGTTATTTGTTTGCAAGTATATGTGTTAGACTTCATTTAGTGCTTTTTTATGATAATGGAGTTTGAAGACGAAGACAAATCTCTTCCCCGCAGTGTTAACTACTCTAAGAGGTAGCATTAGGGAATGTCATTTTTTGCCTTTTATAATGATAAATATTTCCAAGACAAAGCCAAGTGGAAAAGCCTCCATGTATAAATATGTCTATCGTGTCAGTTAGGATGAAGAGTAAATCTACTCTTTCTTTTTACTGAGAAATTGTCACAAACTAAGTGATTCCTGACAGGGAAAGAATACTCACGCTACACACAATTCTTTCCTTCACATGGATCTTGAACATACACCCATCTGTACACACATGCGCATGTGGGCACGTGTGAATACACACACAGATGCACACACATATACACAGAGAGATACACAAAGAGACCTTAGGAATTAAAGTGGTGTTGTGAAAAGGGCTGTTGATCAGGTCACTGGCGTATCTCGTTTTTGACGTGTTTGAGTTTTCATCGATTCGTTGGCCTGCTTTTAACGTTCTTTCTTTTAGGTTTGAAACTGGCACAGTTTGGGGCTTTGTTCTTGCTTTGGGGGTGGGTCATTTGTCATTCTGTTGTTTAGCTGCCTTGAATCCCATTTCTTGGAGGAATGGCAGAATATAAATCAAATCAGTAAATACCAATGTGCATACCTGCAAACGAACTACTGTATACGTATATATCTCAGGCATCTCCCCCAGACATGCCATCTCTTTAAAAGTAAGGAGGACACTAACAAAGTCCAGTCTTCAGTCACGACTAGAGTAGGCCCATTGAATCAATGCACTTGATGGAGGACTTGATTCACCAGATGCCCACTCATTCAATGGGCCTGTGTAAGAATGTAAGGCTGTTTATTTACTTAGATATCCATTGATGAGCCTCACAAACACACTTTCACAAATAGAGTCTCTTCTTATTCACAGTTATATCACGAACAACATGAGCGATTCAAACAACAACGAGCTAAATATGTGCACCTATGTCCATGGCAGAAGCACCAATATAGATGTCGCTCGTAAAATTGTGAAATTCAAGTTGTCCTTTTGAATTCAAATTCAGACAGAAATCCAAGATCTCTTCCTCAATGGGTTAGGTGTCAAGAACCCAAACCACTGAGGGTTTAGGTTTAGACAACCACATGCACAATCTTCAAAACCGAAGCAGGTAGAAGGGAGCAGGCAGGCAACAGAGGAGGCAGAGCGCAGGCAGAGGCAGGAGCAGGTAGCTCCCACCAGGCACAGACCAGGAAAATGAACTGCAAACCAGGGCTTCCCACTGAGGTGGTACCTATTTATCTACTCGCATTTTTACATGCTTTTGAATGGCTAGGTTGGCGGGAGCTGGGACAAGCGACGGGAGCTCACTCCGTCACGTGGATTCGATCTTACGACGGCTGGTCTTCTGACCTTGCAGCACAGAGGCCTCTGCGGTTTAACCCACAGCGCCACCACGTCCCACAGGGATAACTGGGTTCAAATACAGAGGAATTTAGCTGCCTTTGTTTGCCAGTTCAATAGTATCGCTTCTAGAATAAGAAAAAGAGACCTTATTTGCACTATAGACGGGTTTCCCCCCTTTCTTGTTCATGGTCATTAATCCTTTCATGTTGAGTTTTATTCGGACAATTGGATCAGTCAATAAGTTAGGTATCTGGCTGTAGGGCCAGAGGTTGGGAGTTCAACTTCCCAGTGTGCATTCCAAAATAGCCATCCTGTGTAGCCTTGGGCAAGCTGCACTGTCCCAGAAGTGCCCCCCAGAAGAAGGGAATGGGAAACTACTTCTTTTTTTCCAGAACAAAAACAAATACACAAATACAAAATACTTACTATACAATCTAAACTACCGTGCATCCCATACCCACGGGACCCCTTGGAGCAATACTTTTAATATGAACTTCCTTTCCAAAATTGTATTGATTGTTGTTTAGAGGCTTTTCCCTTTCCTTTCACTAATACAAATTCACTAATACAATGGGAATGGGAAAACCTCTGAGGACACTCTATCTAGAAAACCTTGAAAAACATCACCATAAGTCAGAATTGACATGATGGCACATGATACGCAAACAGACAGTATTACAGCCAGCCCTGTGATATCTTCCTCAAATGTGCTGTCAGTAATAGGGGGACCACCTTGCCTAGTCCAAAAAAATCTTTAGGGAGGGACCATGCAAATCATCCCAGCTTCCTTTTTCACAGAGGTTATTGCAGGAAGGGCGAAACTTCGCCAGTCCAGATATTTTGGACTACAACTCCCAGAGGAGGGGCAGGATCTCTTCTCAATCATCCCAGAGTGCAGGGCAGGTAAGAATGGGCTCAAGTTACTTGAAGCCAGATTTCAGTTGAATGGCAGGAAAAACATCCTAACTATTAGAACAGGACAACGATGGAACCAGTTACCTGGAGAGGTGGTGAGTGTTCCAACACGGCAGGCCATCAAGATAAATTTGGGCAACCACCTGGCAGATCTGCTTTGATTTTTATTCCTACACTGAGCAGAGGGTTGGACTCCATGGCCTTATAGGCCCCTCCCGACATCATGATATGATTCAGTAACACATGAACCAAATTAAAGTTCTTTTTTTTTAATTCAATTTTTTTTAACTCTGACATGGCTGGCAGGTGTAATGTAGTCCTCTGGACATCCTGAATTTGGTTGGCAGAAACTGGGGAGAACTTAATTCCACTGAAAAGTTTTAGTTAAATTTTCGAATGTGTTTATATTATGAGTGAAAAGAACCACATGGCATTAGATAAACCAGAGGATTTCCCTACTTCTCCTTCAGAAGCTGAAGCCAGGCCGGATCTTAGTTCTGCTTGCTTGATCTTTTTTTCCCCCTGCCATGCATTGTATTAGCAAGCAGCCATAATTTATTTAATTAAGCGCTGTTGAATCCAACTTAGGGCAGCCATTTCCAGAATTTTCAATGCATTTTCTATGTATTTACCTTTGCCTTCTTCTGGGGCCACTTTGGGACTGTGCAGCTTGCCCAAGGCTACATAGGCTGGCTCTTCTCCCTCTGGCTCTGCAGCCAGGTGCCCAACTCCCTATAGGGAGAATATTTACCTGCTCGACTGTCCCAGCCTGAATTTTTATGACATGTTACAGGTTTGTTTGTTTTTTTGATACTGTGCTCATTACAATATAGTCTTTACTGGCTCCCTCTGATCAGTAAAGGTAAAGGTTCCCCTTGACATTTAGTCCAGTCGTGTCTGACTCTAGGGGACGGTGTTCATCCCTGTCTCCAAGCCATAGAGCCAGCATTTGTCCGTGGTCACGTGGCCAGCGCGACTAGACACGGAACGCTGTGACCTTCCCACCCTGGTGATCCCTATGTATCTACTTGCATTTGCATGCTAGGTCGGCAGGAGCTGGGACTAGCGACGGGAGCTCACTCCGTCACGTGAATTCGATCTTACGACTGCAGGTCTTCTGACCTTGCAGCACAGAGGCTTCTGCGGTTTAACCTGCAGTGCCACCATAGCTATAGGAAATAACTATTTTGGGAGCTTCAGATCTGTACGTGTAACTTAGTTACTTTTAAAACCAAGAGACCAACCAGTCTGAGACCATCTCTGAAAGATTCTTGATACCTTGTCCTGCAAATATTACCAGTGGCCAAAATCTCCATGTAGAACATCTTTAGACATGTAGAATTTCTAGAATGACCACCCTGGCATCTAAGATGATTCTGAAAGTTTGGCAGAAAGTGTGGGGGGGGGACTATTCCATTCTCCCCGTGTTGTGTCACACCACATTGCCCGGCCATAAACCATTGTTCCTGCCCTCGCTGAACTTCCCTGCGAGTGTTAATGGCCAGCACTTAAATTCTTTATGAATCAAATTTCGCTTTCTGTTAAAAACTGGATTGATGAAATAAATTACTTAGATCTTGTAAGCCAAGGATTCAGGCCTGCCACTGTAGCTGTTACAAGTTACCAAAATGACACTCACCTCGTCCCGCCCCGACCTTGTTCCGCGCAGTCCTATATTTTTACAACAGCTGCGATAACAAAAAAAAGTTCTATACAAAAATTGTTTGCTATTAATAGCAATCATTAACAACTTGATAGATTCTTGTTAAGTGTATTTTTGCAATACGTTTAATCTGATTAAACTCAGCTCTAGGTTGTTTCGTCCGAATATTATAGGTCCTTATGAAGCTCGCAATATAAGGAATAGATTTCAACCATTTTCGGCAAAGAATTAGGTTTAGCTTAATGGATCAATTCTTTTCTTATTAAACTGAGTCTGACCACTGCAAGGTAATACATTCAGCATTGATCTTTGTCTCACTCTGCTCTAGCTTGCATTCTCTTTATGTACTTGAAAAATAAGGTGCCACCAGTGAAAACAATGCCTTTATAATACAAATATAGAATTTTTCACTGAGTCCGTTTCTGCTTATCTTTTCACTTTCTTATTAACATCTTGTTCGGTGCTTCTGGAGAAATCTTTCAGGCACAGTTATTATTATCTTTCTTTTTGAAAAGACCTTCTCACACTATAATTTTAAAATGTAAAAGATTTGATGAAGTGATTCCTTAATTGCACTAGAGATTCAAAGGTTCAGAGATGCACACATAGAATATGACATATACATGGATGCACATACACAGATGCATATATTAGGAGTATTATTATTATTACCGTGTTTCCCCGAAAATAAGACAGGGTCTTATAATAATTTCTGCTCCAAAAAAACACATTAGAGCTTATTTTCAGGGGGTGTTTTATTTTTTTCATGGACAACAATCTATGTTTATTCAAATACAGTCATGACATTTTCTTCTGGGTTTGTTTTAATATATTCGCGAAGGCTTTCATGGCCAGGATCTAATGGTTGTTTTGGGTTTTTCGGGCTCTTTGGCCATGTTCTGAAGGTTGTTCCTCCTAACGTTTCACCAGTCTCTGTGGCCGGCATCTTCAGAGGACAGCACTCTGTGCTCTGGTGTAGTTGGCTTGGGAGTGCAGTATTTATGGCTGTGAGATAGGTTTTTGTCTTTTTCTGTAGATGGGTGATTAGTGTGTCTTGTTGTGGGTGTATTGTTGTGCTAAGGAGAAGAGATTATCTGTCACTGTGGTTGTTGGGTGTCATTAGCTGGTCTTTTGTGTGTAGTGATCCCCTGTCCTTGTGGCTGGGTAGAGTTCATTGACCTTTTGCACACTGTATTTTTGAGAGCTGGGAGCCAAGTTTTGTTGAGCTTCACACTTTCCTCTTTTCTGTTGAAGTTCTGCTGGTGCTTATGGATTTCAATGGCTTCCCTGTGCAGTCTGACGTAATGATTGCTGGTGTTGTCCAGTATTTTAGTATTTTGAAATAGAATTTCATGTCCAGTTTGTTTTAGGGCATGTTCAGCTACTGCAGATTTTTCTGGTTGTTTTAGTCTGCAGTGTCTCTCATGTTCTTTGATTCTGGTGTGGATGCTTCACTTTGTGGTTCCATTATATACCTGGCCACAACTGCAAGGTATCTGGTATACTCCTGCAGTGGTGAGGGGGTCCCTTCTGTCATTTGCTGACCGTAACATTTGTTGTATTTTTGTGATGGGCTTGAATACTGTTCATAGGTTGTGTTTTTTCAAAGGTTTCCCCATGCGGTCCGTGACCCCTTTGATGTATGGCAGAAATACTTTATTTGTGGGTGGCTGTTTTTCTTCTTCAGTTCAGTGTTTTTTTCTTGGTTTGATGGCTCCTGTGATTTCATTTTTGGAGTAGCCATTTGCCTGTAGGGCCCAATTCAGATGATTGAGTTCAGTGCTGAGAAATTGAGCTTCACAGTTCCGATTTGCACAGTCTACCAGTGTTTTGATTATGCCTCTTTTTTGCTGTGGCTGGTGGTTGGAGTTTTTGTGTAGGTACCGGTCTGTGTGGGTGGGTTTTGTGCAGACCTTGTGTCCCAGTCGGAGGTCAGTTTTGCGTAGGACCATGACATCTAAGAACGGGAGCCGGCCCTCTATTTCTTTTTCCATGGTGAATTGTATATTTGGGTGGATGCTGTTTAGATGGTTGAGAAATTCTTCCAATTTTTCTTCACCATGATTCCAAATTGCAAAGGTGTCATCCACATATCGGAACCAGACTGTGGGCGTGAGGGGTGCCGAAGCCAGGGCAAGTTTTTCGAAGTGCTCCATGTAGAAGTTTGCTATAACCGGGCTGAGGAGGCTGCCCATGGCCACTCCATCTGTCTGTTCATAGTATTCATTATCCCACTGGAAATAGCTGGTTGTTAGGCAGTGTTGGAAGAGGGCCTTGATGTCTTCTGGAAACATCTGCTGGATGAGTGTCAGATTGTCCTTTATCGGTACCTTAGTGAACAGGGATACTACATCAAAGGTGATCAGTCTGTTCCCAGGGTTGAGTTTTAGGGTGCTGATCTTGCTTATGAAATGTCCTGAATCTTTGATGTAGGATGAGGTTTGTCCAATGTGGGTTTGTAGGAGGATCGCGACGTAGGTGTTTGGATAATTAATATGTTGGGGAGCTGATGGCACTTACAATGGGCCTGAGTGGGATTGAGTCCTTGTGGATTTTGGGGAGTCCGTATAGTCTCCAAAGGGTTTGTGACCCAAAAAATGGTTAAGAGTCACTGATTTGTCTGTCTGTCTCTCTAACCACTCATCTATTTCATTCATTCGTTCGTTCGTTCGCTCGCTCGCTCGCTCGCTTGTTTGTTTGTTTGTTTGTTTGTTTGTTCGTTCATTCATTCATTCATTCATTTATTCATCCATCTTTGGGCAGTGACCCAGCCTAGTTCCCAACACTGCAACACACACATTCATTAACAGTTAAGTGTAAATAACAAATGTTTGAGAAAGGAGTAGATCTGACTTTTGTTGACTTCTCATTTCCCAACCAGTTGAATGTCAATCTCTGACATCATCGGTGCTTCTTTTTTAAAAACAAGAATGAACATTTGCTCTCTTTGACTCTAAAATGGTATCATCCATTCTATCGCCTCACCTACATTCTCTTGCCTCATGACCACTTCATTTGTTGCCTATTAAAAGTGAGCAGCTGTTGTCGGTTTGCACAATCTGCATTTATTTGTACAAAAATTATTCTGCCAAATGTAAAAACCTATGTCAAGTTCAACAAGAAATATCTCCCTCCGCCTCACCAGGTGTGGTTTCTAGAAACAGGCAAGGAATTCTGGAGAATTCTGAATCCCTATTACAATAATTTGAAGCATAAAAATGAGATATTCTCAATTTTTTTCTCTCACAGATAAAAGACACAGATATTCATTTCATCCTAAGAGTCATTTTTACTTTTATTTAGTTATGTATTTATTTTCAACCCAATAAGTGGAATACAGCCAAATAATCCCCTTCTTCAGAGAGAGGTAGAACCTACTAACAGTGACAGTTCTCCATATATTACTTGGAAATAAATTTTGTTGATTTCACTGGATAGCATTTCCTCATGAATCCATGAAGGAATTCTGTTTTGAAAATCTGGTCTGCAGTCACGTACAGGAAATGGTGCTGTGTGCGATGAAATTGACTCTAATCCACAAATGGAATTCATTTGTTAGTCTTGAAAGCACCCCAATGTTCTTATTGTGTTGTTGATTTGGTTGCTGATGAAATAACACACATATAATACATGCTAGTTCATGTATCCCTAAGGATATTGTTAGGTTTTCTGTTTATTATGTAGCACACGTGAATTCTGCCTGCCAAACAGACACCTGGATTATGCTCACCCTGAGGAAAGCCAAGCTGGAAGGTCTCATGGCCTCAGATAGGCTGGGCTTTGCCCTCGTTTACTGTTAGGGGGGAAAAAGGGTATCCCAGTGCTTGCTGGTATTCCTAGGCCTTTCTCCAGGTGAGCAAAATTTAGTGTAGGTCTCGGGGTTTGAACTCCCACAATGGAGAATTCTGGGATTTGTAGTCCAACCCTCACCCAAAGAAACCCTAACATTGGCACACCCATGGAAGCCACCTCAAGCAAGAGATTTCATTGTTGTGAAAAGACAATAAACTGATGGTTGTTCAGTTGGTCAATATATTATTTTTACTGCCCTGATTATGATGAGACACTCAAGGGACATTTTGTCTCAAGTATCCTAACAGCTTGGCAGACTGAAGGTACTGCCCATATTGGGTGGGTAAAGGATACCATTTGTGGTTCTCCTTGAGGTAGTGGAATGTCTTCTGCTGTCCTTCTTCTTCTTCTTCTTCTTCTTCTTCTTCTTAGCTAAAAAGCAGAGTTTTGTTATTGTTATTGTTATTAACAACAACAACAACAACAACAACAAAACTCTTCTTGTTAGCTATTTTCTATCATACCTTTTCTACACTGAGCTAAAGGCAGCACACCTCAGCTCTGTCTTCATAACAGCCCTTCAGGGTAGGCCATGGTGAGCAAAAGAGGCTGGCTCAAGGTCTCTCACTGAGCATTGCATGGCTCACGGTCAGGGCTTCAGTGTGGACATTCCAAACCCACGGGGCAGTTCAACCGCTGTGCCATACTATGAGGGAGATTGGCCAATATATTCACATCTAAGCTATGAAGGCAGGATAATTTAGTAGTTTCAGGGGCAGTCCAGGGGCAGGATGGTCCTGGTTCCCCCTCTCAGACAGAAACCCTCTCAGTTCTTTTCATAAAAGTCTTAGTAATTTAGGTCAATGCTCACATCCCCCCAAGATAGTTTTTAAAAAAATCCTTTTGTGTCACCTGTGTGTAGAACATCTGCATGGACTTCTGTGTTCCACTGCAGGCAACAGGAGAGCGTGGGACAACCCACTCTTTAACTTTTACCTCCTGCCTGTGACTGAAGAGCAGCCACCACACCATCTAATTTCGACACTTGGCACAGCCCTACTTGGCACAATTTGATGGTCTTGATAGGATCCACTTCCACCCACTATTTCCATAAACAATACTATGTCTTTTGAGCCGGTTTCTCCTAACAGGTGCATTCTGCAGTATTTCATCCTAATGTACTTACTGTATGTAGTTTATATACTCTATCCCTCACTGTACACATTTTTGAATACTTCCCGCTATTTAAAAACTGTTACGCAAATTTTAGTGAAGTACAAAAAATAAAAGGTGATTGTCTTCTGGTTTGTGTGAAATTAAGTCAGTGGCTCAAATCCTGTTGCTTAGTCTAATAAATCACACTAACGTAGACTCACTGAATCAATGGGAATTTAGTCAATCAACTCCTCTACTGACTCAAATAGGCCTGTTCTATTTACTATGCTAAAGTAACTGACAGTTAGAATAGGCTCATTTGAACCAATGGAACTTATGGAGGAGTTGACTCACCAAATCCTCAAGATTCTACTCCGATTTACTAAGCTGAACAACAAGATTTTGGCCAATATGTATGAAAATTGTGAACCACATTGATTCCGGTCTCTCCCTTTTCTCAGCATTGAAAAGAATACTGTGATTTCTTTACATGTGACAGAACCTCACGATCAGAGCACAAGGAGTCACATAAGCCGCAATGGCTACCAAGGGTCTGAAAATTGCCTCGGGCATGTGGGAAAGATTTCAGTGTAGCTTTATAGGAACTAAGAAGATGGGCCCCCATCTCTCAGAGTCTGCAGGTGTTTCTGAAATCTAATAATAATATTAATGGGTTTTTCAGCAAGTTCATGTGAGAATTGTTTAATATATAATCAGTGACTATATAAATATTTAAAGGTGTTATCACAATGCATCTTTTAATAATAGCATATTATAGCCTTCTCCCGCCTTTTCTTCAAGTTTTCCCCCCTCTGCTCCTCTTCACATTTTTTAAGAGCATCAAAAGATGGATGAACAATTTACGTTAATCCAAAAATTGCTTCTGCAATGAGAATTTAAACAGCCGCACAGCTGCAAATATACCATTAAAGAGAGATCAACAATTTAAAAACAATTACAAATCACTTAACAAAAGACATAGATAATGTTCTTAAAGGCAAACACACATTGTAGATTCCTTTTGTCTGTGTTGTGAATGGAAAAAAATCCATCTCATTTAGCCAGTTGACTTTTTTTTCTAAAGGAAATTATTAATCGGTCCTTTCTTTAAAAAAAACAAAACACGCACACACACACACACACCTGGCAGTGTTTCCTAGTCACGACAGAAGTGTCTCTGTTTAGTACCCAAAATAAATGGAGTTTCTAAGGTAGGTTCACTTGCAGATATGCCAACTATTTTCTGAGAGAGCTCCTCTTATATGTCGGCAAAAGTAAAGGGGAAGGAAGGAAGGAAGGAAGGAAGGAAGGAACAACTGATGAGGAAGGAAGGAAGGAAGGAAGGAAGGAAGGAACAACTGATGAGGAAGGAAGGAAGGAAGGAAGGAAGGAAGGAAGGAAGGAAGGAAGGAAGGAAGGAAGGAAGGAAGGAAGGAAGGAAGGAAGGAAGGAAGGAAGGAAGGAATTTTTGGACTTTCTTCTACTAGATGTTCATCAACCAGAACTTTAGCAGGCAAATTCTTCGAATGCAGAAATGAAAAAAATGCTTCTGGTGAATTTCTCGCTTCTCACACAGACGTTAAAGGCACCCATGCCTTACTACACAAAAGTTGTTCATCTTCATGTCTTCTGGTGTGCTTGTCAGAACATAGCTTCTACAAGTTCAACAGCCTTTCTCACCCTCAAGCAGACATAAATGAGGACCAGTGTGTGGCAGATTGGAGTAAGGAATGGGGAATGGAGACTAGTGCCGTGGAGTTCAAGCTAGGATTTTCTGAGTAACAGAGGCTGTGACATCACCTGCCAGTTTGGGCTGCTTGTTTTCCTCTGAGTTTAGCTGTGACACTCTCATTCCTGGGAGAGAAAAGGTCCCCCCCTCCAAAAAAATATGACATTAGCAATCCCAGTTGTAATGCAAAATGTGTGAGGGTGGTTTGGCCTTCAATGAGCAATTACGAGCCATTAACTTCACAAAAGACCAGGTCCTGATTTGTTGATAGGGCCTAATCCAACTGCCTGCATTTCTTCTTTTTGTTGTTGTTTAGTTGTTTAGTCATGTCCGACTCTTCACGACCCCATGGACCAGAGCACGCCAGGCTCTCCTGTCTTCCACTGCTCCCGGAGCTGGGTCAAATTCATGTTGGCCGCTTCGATGACACTGTCCAGCCATCTCGGCTTCTTTTGTCCCCTTCTCCTCTTCCCTTTACACCTTCCCAACATCAGGGTCTTTTCCAGGGAGTCTTCTCATGAGATGGCCAAAGTCTTGGAACCTCAGCTTCAGGATCTGTCCTTCCAGTGAGCACTCAGGGTTGATTTCCTTCAGAATGGATAGGTTTGTTCTCCTTGCAGTCCAAAGGAATCTCAAGAGTCTCCTCCATCACTTGCATTTCTAATGTCATCTTATTGGGGTTTATGTTTATCATGATGACCTCCTACACTTCAAAATAGACTGTCAGATTAATGAATGAGTGGTGAGGGGGAGATTTTCTCTCTAGGATCTCAGCAAGATCTAAAACAAATGAAGAAAGACTACCATTGCTTAGGAGAAATCTCAATGATCACAGGAAGCTAGTATATATTCCATGCTGTTGAGATGAGCTGATCTCTGACTGGATATGCATGCATTTTAGAAGTTGCCCTCTGTTGAGTCAAAGGGTCCTGCTACCCTTATATAACCAACTTTGACTGGCAGCAGCACTGTATGATTTCAGGCAGGATTCTTTTCTAGCCTATCCAGAGATCCTTAACATGGGCCATGCTATTGCTTACAAGGCCCAACTTTGCTTGGATCCAAAATCAGGTGTTAAAGATGCTATGGTGGTGTCCAAAATGGCTTCCAAATCCTGTCCATGACCGTCCTTTGCTTTCTGCAGCATCTTCTCTGACTCCTACTGGCATGTTGAAGGAAGCTTCTATTGCTGACCCCAGGATCTTCCCTTCAAACACAAGCAGAAACTTTGGACAGACTTTCTTTCTCTGGAGATCATCAGATACAGAAAGTGTTCAACACCCCTTCCCAATTCCCACCAGTCCCAAGGGGCTTCCATGCAGCAAAACTGCATTTTTATTGCAAAATCTGTGCACATTAATTGCAATCATACAACTAGGAAATGCATGAATTGCATTTATTGAGCATCTGATGTGGTCCCTAGATGGTGGTCTTTCTTCCGCCATGTTTGATTTATTTGGAACCATTTCTTTCTTTCTGATCTCTTCTTATCGTCACCTGTTTTGACATCCATTGTTCATTCAAAGTGCCTAAACTTTTTTAAAAGTTACTTCTGCATGGGAGAGATATATGTAATAAGCAGAAAAGTAAAGTTGACTTTCAGAAGTAATTTTCTTTAGCTCATTTAAACAAGACATAAATATATCTTAGAGAGGCTAAGTTTTCTCTCTCTCTTTCATTGTTAAATGAACTAATGAATAACAAAAGCAGTGTGAAACTGATTAACAGGTAATTTAATCAGAGGAGATAATTAAAATTACTGAAATTAATAAATTTTTATTTAATTGCTATTAGTTAATATTGTAATTTTCAAACCCTGAATGATGCTGATGAAAGGTTTCCTCTCGGAAATAGCCAGTGAAAATTAATTAGAAATTAATTTAATTTGACTGGAACATTCTCAAAAAGCTGTCCCTGTCATATTGTGTGTGTGTGGGGGGGGGGGGGGGCGTACATGCAATAAATAAACATAAGATTGAATGTGCCATCATATCTTCCTGGGGGAAATTATATCCACATATTGCGAATAGATGGGGTTTCTGAGAAAGTGTGCACAGTTAATATTCCAGGAATCAATTTAGTATTAAGGAAAATAAAACAAGCTCAGCAGGAACTCCATTGCAATCTTGGTATCTGGCTCCATGATATGGTTGCATCTAATCCTCTCCTATCCTGCATTAGTGAAGCTTCTGAACAGAAGCTTTGGAATATAACCTCCAGACTCTGTCTTCCGAGAAGCCTGAAATACCCGTCGTTCTCAAAAATAAGAATTCACGCTAACACAACTTGTTCAACCAAATCAGACACAGTCCACCGGCCTCATACGATGGCGCGAGAGAGTCAAAACACTTTTGTTTTTCACTCTCTGCTTGGGGATGAAAAACACAGAGTGGTTGCCATCAAATGGGCAATGGACGTGAGGTGGACTTTAGATTATACAGACCTAGAGTCCATTTCTGGTATGGCACATTGTTGTGGTTAGCGACTGCAGTTTCATGTGTGAATCCAGTGTGGGTTTTATTCTGCACTTTACAAGAATTATCCAAGATGTTAGATGTACCTCGGTGGAAACACAGACACTGGCTGCCACTAATATAGCCAGAACAGGAAACTGGATTTGGAGTGGGGTGGGGAGCCCACAGCCTTCAGTGGATTAGATAACTTCTCGAACGGCACTTGCAGGAGGTAATGGAGTCCCAAGCTAGGGGATCTTGACAACCCCTGCAAATGTGGGCTGAGAGCATCCTTTCCCCATCATCAAAGAGGGAAGTTGGGTGGGTTGAACCAAAGTGCTCTTATCCAGTGCATGCAAGAGGTGGTCTGACATAAGGGGACACATTGCGCTGGCCGATGGGTGCTAATTAATGAGTTGCCACTCGCCGGCCAATCGCATGACTCCGAGTATGACCAGGAATGCTCATGGCTATTCATTAATTAGCAACAGTTTGCTTCCACCGTTTCCGCAACTGTGCTTACGCCACATAAATCCAGAACTGGATTCTAGCATTGTATCTAAAGCTTAAATTTTATTTGTCATCTCTTTCTTTGACTGCCGGGGTGAAAATGTAGTAAATCTGAAACTTAATCCCGAAGTTTCCACTACCATGGCCAAAGTCCTCTGAATCTTCTCTCATCTCCATCTGGACAAAATCAATTCACAAACCTAGACTGTTGTTGTTGTTATTGTAAAACATATCGAGAATGGGAAAAACACAACTGGAAAAATTCAACCATGTCCAAACATTCCAGGTCATCATTCAAGGGTAATCACCTCTATAGGATCCGGGATCACGGGATAGCATTTCTGAATAGGAAACATCTTTGTAGCATGGGACATATTACCAATGCCTCAATTTTCAGCTAATAGAAATCTTGTTAATCTTGATAATATTCTTTAAGTCTCTCTCTCTCTCTCTCTCTCTCTCTCTCTCTCTCACACACACACACACACACACACACACACACACTTTATTTCTTGGGAAACCAACAAGAAGAAAAACTTGTTTCTGAAAAATTGAATCGCAGCTGTAGTAGCAGATAAGACTGACATTCGGTTCTTAGAAAGAAGCAATCAATGTTGAATGTATCAGGTGAGTTCATTTCTCTTGCTCTGCTTTAATAGCTTATAAAGAAGATTGATTAGGTTCTTGTCTGACAGATCAATAGTGGAATGAAACTGAACTTCCCATTTTTTTTTCCAAGCATGGATTCTCCAAGTACGAGAGAATGTGGAGTGAGCTGGATGCAGAAGCAGTGGAAGGAGCAGGACGGCGAACTACGTATAATAGATTAATAATATGAATATTAAAAACAAAACAATATCGGGCACAACACGCCAGCTGTGAACATCCAGTCCCTATTTATTTTTCAGCAAAAGGATGTATATAGATTAGGGGTTCGCAAATGTACATCCCCAGATGTTCTTGGACTACAACTCCTAGAAATCCTGGCCAGCGCAGCTAGCGGTGAAGGCTTCTGGGAGTTTTAGTCCCTGAACATCTGGTGACCCATGGTTGGGAACCACTGATATAGATGGATGGCTGTCTACAAAGGGTAAGGAACCTCAAATCCTGAAGATGAATCGGAACCCCCCTGATGTACCAATCTGATGTAATTTCTTAATAAGAGTGTCATCTGGTGCTTTCCCAGTTTTGAATGGGGTTCCTCCCCTTCTGAGAGGCTAATTATGGAAATGAGAGCTTTCAGACGAAATACATTGGCAGTTTGGTCCTGCTGTTCTCCCTTTGGTTCCATCCACCACTAGAAGATGGGCTCTTAGAATATATCGGAACATTAAATATGGGTATTGGGTGGCAGGCAGTGTAAGACAGGAAGGCCTGGCATGCTCTGGTCCATGGAGTCACAAACAGTCGGACATGACTTAACGACTAAACAACAATAAATTGGGGCAAGGGAAACTCTTTATTCTTAATACATGGTTATATAGTCCGAGGATATGTTGAAGATAGAAGGTGATTTTTTTTTTTTTGATCCATCAACTAGACCTGGTTTTTCTGCATGGTGTTTGTGCGTGCTTAGCTTCACAAAGGGAGAAGACACGAGTTTTCTGCAGAGGCATTTTGTACAAATTACAAAAAATCTTGAGCAAAGGAATACACTCGGGCTTGGAAATTCCTTGTTGAGGTGTCTGGTCGTTTCAAGACGGTCTAATTCAAGGAGATATTCAGGAAGTTTTATTCGCATCCCTACCACAGAAAGGTATAACAGAATCCATATGACAGGGAGTGTCTGCTCTTCATTGCACAATAGATCACTTGTTGAAGCCAACAAGGCTTCCACTTGTACTAGGACGTCCTAGTACAAGACCTCTACAGGTGCTACAGGTGACCCTTTGACAATGGGCCACTATGCCAGCAGAAAAAAATGAACAGGATTTTAGCAATCACTTCTAAGTCTCTCTCTCTCTCTCTCTCTCTCTGTTGACTTTTGTTTTCTAATGACACCCTTTTTAAAAATCTTGCTTTAGAGAAGAGAGATTGAGAATGGGATTGAGTTTTTAGAAAAACTGCCTTTTTCTAAAAACCAAATACAGACAGGCATTCCCTATTGGGAAATAAGCCTCTCAGGTCCATCATGAAATACAAGCTGACACTTTTCAAGGACCCTCAAGAGTGTTTTCTGGATATAATGCCTGCTGTAGTTCTTGTGAATTCCATCCAGGTCACTAGGGGTGTAATTTGCAGGGGGGGCAGGTCATCTAACTTTGATTGATGTAACTTTTAAAGATCAAATATTTTCCCCCAGATTTACAAAAGGCATGACCCACTGCAGTATTTCAGCTTTCATATAAAGTATGAACTTGCAGTATAGTTTATTCAATATTCACTGTGCTGGAATTTCCTGGATGGAAATGGTCTATGGGTCACTCTCTCAAAACTGGTGGAGAATTCTTCCTTCACCAGGAAATATGTGGCAAAATCCTCTTTCAATGCCCCATCCCAATAAATTCCATAAAATTTTTTAGAAGCTTTCAGTCTCTGTCCACCCTTAGAAAACACACTTAATTTCAGAAATACGGTCTTCTCTTTTCCTCTCCGTTCCAAAGGGACCTCTCTCTTCTGCCCCCCCCTTGCTGCAGGATTTCAAAGCTGGCATGCTTGACACGTAATGCAGTTTGACAGTTCATTTGAAATAACTGTGCCGATAACCCTTAAAAGTGGTAATAAAATACACTTTGCTCTACTGTACAGATGATTAATACCACTAAGGTAATTAAATTCCATTAGTCGGGGAGGAAGTGATGGGTGCGGGGGGTGGAGCGGGGGCCGGACAAAGGAGGGCTGTGAGTTTCTCGTCTGTACATGGGATCCCGTGCCAGGACTCAGCAGATCCCGAGCAAAGCCAAAAAGACAAATGCATCCAAAAGGCTGTGTTTTCCCAGTTAAAATCCCAGGGAAGTCTATATTAACTTAGGACATCTGCTTGTTGTGATGGTTTGAGCTATTGATGCATCGGATCATTAGGCAGGAAGAGTATGAATCAGTATTTCTTTTTTTTCTTTCTGTTGACGGGGGGGGGGGGGGGAGAGCACACTCTGGCTGGCCTTCTTGCTTTCTGCAAATGAACCCGAGGTTGCCAAGTTGGATCTCGCACCTATGATCCGATTCCCAGAATTATGGCCATCTCCAACACCGCCTGTTGAAGGTCGGCAAGGAAGATTTGTGCCCCGTGGCTGAGCAGTTCCCTCCAAGATCAGCCCCGGCATAACTTGGCTCTCCTTTGTAGCTCTCAGGTCTTTAGGACAAGCATTACTGTCGTAGATGAACAGTCTGTCCCCTTTCAGATGGCTGCAGTAATGACCCACAAGGGACCTGGGGCTGACGATGTATCCAGGTGCAACAACATAAGCATTTCATTAAATATTGAAGGCGCCGGTTGCAGTCATAGTGGCAAAAGGGAAATTTGGTCAAGCTCCAGAAAGGGATTAGCTGTGCATGTGCACACACAAACACAAACACACACACACACACACACACACACATACACATATCCCTTCTTCTTCCAGTCTTTTCCAGTCCTGGAGGTTTTTGAAGAACAGGGAAAGGATATTGCACGAACTTTCTCATGCTAATTAGCCACCTTTCCAAAAAAGCATCTTTCATTTTGGTCTCAAACAGCATGCATTTATTTGGAAGTTTCCGTCAATGATTTCAGTGGCGAAGGAGACTGGAACAAAATCAGCAGAACGGCACATCTTGTTTGAAAAAGGAAGGATGGGACAGAGATGGGCTAATCTTTTTTTTTTTAAGCCCTTGATAGCTCAGTGGGTTAGCCACCTGGCTGCGGAGACAGAGTTTGGGAGTTTGATTCCCCTCTGTGCCTCTTATGCGTACAGCCAGCCTGTGCAGCCTTGGGCGAGCTGCAAAGTCCCAGAGCACCTCTAGAAGAAGGGGAGGAAAACCACTTCTGAGTATTCTCTGCCTTGAAAACCCTGAAAAGGGCCACCATAAATCAGAACTGACTTGACAACACATTATTATCATTACTGTTCTTTTAATAAAAACACACCCATACCCGCGCATCATTTTTGCTGTTGGCTTTTGGGACTGCAACAAGCAACACCGACAATAATTGAAGGATACATTTAAAAATGTACTTAGAAATAAATAAGGTACCCTATGTGGTGTAGCGACCATCTAAGACTCTGGAGACCAGGGTTTGAATCCTCGCTCAACCATGGAAACACACTGGGGGAGTGGAACTGGTAAGGTAAAGGTTCCCCTTGACAATTTTTGTCCAGTCGTGTTCGACTCTAGGGGGCGGTGCTCATCCTCGTTTCCAAGCCATAGAGCCAGCGTATGTCCGAAGACAATCTTCCGTGGTCACATGGCCAGCACAACTAAACACAGAATGCCCTTACCTTCCCACCGAGGTGGTCCCTATTTATCTACTTGCATTTGCATGCTTTCAAACCGCTAGGTTGGCAGGAGCTGAGACAAGCGATGGGAGCTCACTCTGTTGCGTGGATTCGATCTTATGACTGCTTGGTCTTCTGACCCTGCAGCACAGGCTTCTGCGGTTTAGCCCACAGCGCCACCACGTCCCTGTTAGGGTCACTGTAAGTCGGTTCTGCTTTTATTGCACGTAACTAACTAAATAAAAGGCATACCAAAGAGTAAAGCAAAAATGTTGAGTGATGTCACTCTGAGGAATGCATGGAAGTAACTGTAAACAGACTGAATTAGATTTGCAAGTGTTCGTGTCATCATCATGACCCACACTATCTATATGCACCTGGCTGATAATGGAGTTTAAGTTCTCATGGTTCTCTCCAACACTTTCTCCCATCCCATCCTAAGAAGACAGAAATGCTTTTCAGAATGGGAGGAGTTATGATTGATGCCAGGAAGAGCTTAGTCATTGCCATCATCATCCTCTTAGAGCTGCAGTGGACCCTCTAGATCAGAGGTCCCCAACCTTGGGCCTCCAGATGTTCTTGGACTACAACTCCCAGAAGCCTTCGCCACCACCGCTGTTGGCCGGGATTTCTGGGAGTTGAAGTCCAATAACATCTGGAGGCCCAAGGTTGGGGACCACTGCTCTAGATCATCAAGTCCAGGCCCTGTCAAGAAAGCACAGTGGGGGAATCAAACTCCCAACCTTTGGCTCTGCAGCTGGAGAACGAAATCTTCTCTGAGCTTGTTAGAGACCGGCGAAAACTTTTTCGGGCCTTTATGAGAAATCTGAGTGTCTCTGAAAGGAATGCCATTGAGTGGCACAGGACCTGCATTTTCCTTTGCTCCTTAAGCTGAATTAGGAGACAGGGGAAACTGCAGATCCTATGCTCTTTGGCAGCGAATCACCCTTCTTCCTAAGTTAAAGAGGCTGGAAAGGCTTCTCCTGTTTCAAGGTTATCCCTCCCAGTCTTCACTTAATTTCCTCCCCCACCAAATAAGCAGAAATGTGATTCCTTATTGGTCTCGTCTTTGAACATTTGGAAGGGGGGGGGGAAGCACAACTGTATTCTCTTCACTCTGTAGGAGGGCAAAGTAATTTGTGGCACACTTGACAAGAGAACGAGAACATTCCTTGTGCAAATTCAGCAACATTGTACAAATAACAAACATGCCTTGATCCTAATAGTGTGAATTACTCAACATAATTAGGATGGCTGCTTTTTTGCATATGCTTTAAAGGTACAGAAGCACTGAATGGGTTGTTTGTGTTTGCTGAAACCATCAGGCTATGGTTGGTTTTTGAAAAGCCAGGAGACTAGTTTTGTACAGGGACAGTTTAAACAAATTATGGAGACCACAGCAAGGCATTATTTTTTTTTTAAAATAGTATTTATCTGATGGTTGTTGTGGGTTTTCCAGGCTGTTTGGCCATGTTCTGGAGATTTTTCTTCTCGAGATGAAGCTGCCCAGAGTGGTAGAATATACCAGATGGGCGGGATATAAATTGAATGAATGAATGAATGAATGAATGAATGAATGAATGAATGAATGCAACAATCCACATCAAACCAGATCTGATAGATGGTTGTCCAATTTTCTCTTGAATGCCTCCAGCACTGGAGCACTCACCACCCCCAAGGGTAATTGGTTCCATTGTTGTAGTGCTCTCAGTTAAGAGGAGGGTTTGGACTCAATGGCCCCTGTGGTGTCTTCCAACTCTGTGATTCTATGATCCTATGGAGAGGTTTTTCCTGATACTCAGCAGAAATCTGGGTTAGTTGAAGGAGCCCATTATTACATGTCCTGCACTCGAGGATGATCGAGAATGGATCCTGCTCCTCCTCTCTATGACTACCTATTTGAAAAGTGCTTCCTCTCAGTCATCTTTTCTTGCCCAGTTCCTCCAGTCTTTCCTCACAGGGCTTGGTTTCCAGCCCCCTGATCATCCTTGTTGAATCCTTCTTAAAGCGCAGTGTCCGGAACTGGACATAGTTCTTGAGATGAAGCCTAACCTTGAGTACTGTGTCTAGTTCTGGATGCCACACTTTGAAGAAGGATGCCAACAAACCAAACCCTTGTACGTAGTAGCATGTGAATACTTTACTCCATTCCTTTCCTTTGCACGAGGGGCCACATTTTCATCATCCCTGGGGGACTGAATCCCATGAAAAGTAACAGCTGAATACTGTTTTTACTTACTTTAAATCGGAATGGGTTTATATCAGGTTTTTAAGAGCAATCCTCCTGAAGGTGGAACAAGTCCCGTTTTAAAAGTTAATTGAACACCAAATTATTTTTGACTGTTTGTGAACTTTCAAATGATCATGTATGTTTTTTTGATAAGTTAGCTGCCTTCTAGAATAGCTCTATCTTTATTTATTGTTCCATCTTGCCACTCATACTTGGGCTTACAGTATTTTCAGGTTAGGTCTTATTTTCAGAGAAACAGGGTATCCTTAATCATATTGCTTCTCCTGGTTGCCCCAAGGCTGTAAGTTTCTCAAAAAACTTTCTGCCTCTGTGCTCTTGGGGGCTGGCCGCTGACAATATTTACAGGCAGACTCCTGCCCAGGTTTTGGCTGATAAATAAATACCTTTCAATATAACATTTTGTTACATTACCTTTATTATTTATCCCCCCCCCCCACATTCCGCTCCAAAGAATGCAGTATTTCAAGGAAAGCAAAAGCACAAAGATCCTTGTCTCACCTTACAGGATAATGGGTTTTAGGGTATGATCAGGCAATGCTTAGCCCTACAGTTTGGTCTACTTTAGGAACAGGCTAGTTCGCTTATTTTACACGACGTACAGGCAATTGCGAGCCTGCCTGACCGCATCCATGTGAAACCACACTTTTTGGGTTGCTCTGTTTTGGTTCAGTTCCGGTATGTTAGAACACTGGTATCAAACCAAGGTAGATGGGTTAATAGTCTCTTTGTGTAAGCAGCTGCAGGATCAAACCACTTAGGGAGAAAATGGAAGCTTCCTCCCACTCTCCTTGGGGGAATAGAATAGATTTTCTCTTTGCAAAGGTTTTTCTTCCTTATAATCTAATGTTGAACGGGTTGACTGGCAAGCCAATTCAGTGCTATGCACTTAAGAATATATATATTGGGGCAAGGATTGGCCCCAATGCCATACCACTCCTCAAAGTGTCTTTGTTTTGCACAATCCAGCCTGGGACAGTTTGGCAGTCTAGTCACACCCTTCCTTGAGGAATGGTGAATACTTTTGGTGATTCTCAGGGCCGTTGTTCACCGAGATGAGAAAGGACAATTCGTCCCAAACTGCCAAGGTGAAATCTGGTGGCTTCAACCTAATGTAGAAAAGTTTGGATTCTCCATCTTGAAACATTACTTTAATCTAAATCCAAACACTACATCATGTTAACATCAGGGTTGGGATATTCATGTTTGTCTCCCCAGAGAGACAAATATTAATATCCCATCTGTAGTTAACACGATAACACTTTCCAAAGTCTTAAAAGGTAGTCATACAGAGGAGGACAGGGGTCTGTTCTTGATCATCCCCGAGCACAGGACATGTAACATTGAGCGGAACTTAAGGGAAGCCAGATTTCAGCTGAATATCAGGGGGAAAACTTACAAACTGTTAGAGCAGTACAACAATGGAACCTTTTAACTCGGGTGAGCACTCCAACAATGGAAGCATTCAAGAGAAAATTGGAGAATCATCTCTCAGATCTACTTTATGCTACTACAGCACTGAGGAGAGCCTTGGATGCAGTGGCCTTATAGGCCTCTTACAACTCTATTATTCTGCAATTCTGTCATTGTATGACCATCTTGTCAGAATGATTTTTGGACTGCTTTGTTTCTCCCACCAACACTCCGTGCTCTGTAATACCTGAGGGGGGTCCTGCTGGACTTGAAAACTTGTCTGGTTATAGTCCCTTAGTGGTCGAGTCAAAGTATTAACCAAAGATTCCCACCCCCCGCCCTGAAAAGCCAGCCTATCTGCATACAAAGGCTTTCACGGCCAGGATCTGATGGTTGTTGTGGGTTTTTCAGGCTCTTTGGCCGTGTGCTGGAGGTTGTTCTTCCTGACATTTCGCCAGTCTCTGTGGCCGGCATCTTCAGAGGACAGGAGTAGGAACTCTGTCCATGCTCTGTTGCAGTTTGTTGGATAGTTGAGTATTTATAGCCCAATACGTCCACAACAAAAACATGCTGATCACCATAATCACTCAATCTCTTGAAAAGGACAAAATCTGTTCCCACAGCTATAAATAATCAACTATCCAACAAACTGCAACAGAGCATGGACAGAGTTCCTACTCCTGTCCTCTGAAGATGCCGGCCACAGAGACTGGCGAAACGTCAGGAAGAACAGCCTTCAGAACACGATCAAAGAGCCCGAAAAACCCACAACAACAGTATTAACCACCTCTCTTTTTTGGGTGGGTGGGCGTTTACTTGGCTTTACTAGTCACGTATTGCCGTGGAGTTTATCAGCTGCAATTCAAGGGAAGCAAGTTCTGAAAACTTCCAATCAGGCCACCTGCCTCCCTGCAGCCTCGTCTGACACATTTACACGGCAGCTAGCCGCCCAGTTTTACCACTGTTTTCAAACTCAGAAGTCATCATCTGCCTGCTGAAAGCTATCGTCCTTGGAGGGCTGGACCACGTGTCCCTCCCTCGCCCCACTGGCTCAAGCCAGCTTCAAGTCTCCACTGTAGTATGGCTGGAAGCAAGAGAGACAGCCGGCAGTGTGTGTGTGTGTGTGTGTGTGTGTCGGGAAGAGCTTAAGAGGCTGTTTGGACATCACAAAGCAGCCCTGTAATCCTCAGCTGTTTGACGCAACAGTAGACATCTGGGAAATAAAGCAGGCCACTGTTAACACACCTGATACCTTCCCCCAAGGTGCCCTACCTGGACCAATGTGCTACTTTAGGAGAGGTCAAAAGGATGCCATTTCCCTGATGCTTAACGACCGAGCTGTCTTTGTGGGCACTCGTCATGGATTCTTGTCAATGTGGCTGATTTTCAGGCCATAGCGCTTATTTACAGTTCATAACCTCTCTTCAAGTGACAGGATCAGGCCCAGCCATGCTCGTTAGGTATTACAGAGGGTAACATTCAGCTTGGTTTGGGTGCCTTGAGAGTTGTGTTTTTTAAAACTTGAATTTTTAATTATATTTTAAGTGGAGTGCCTTGCAATTGGCTTTTTTTGTTTAAAAAAAAAACAGAGGAGAAGTTTTCCATTTATGTACACCAAATACATCTTATTGTCTCTAGAATAAGAGAGGGCTAAGAAACAACGCGATGCTGCACTTAGGTTAAAATGATGAAAAACTAATTAGATATAGTGGAAATCACTCTAATATATTAGCAATTATGTTTGAGATTATGTAGGTCGTGTTAAGTTGGATTCATATGAAACAGGGCTTAATAGGATGGCTGCCTGATGCTATTTTTCTTCCATGGAGTAGGCAGAATGGTTTAAAAACAAGGAAGGGGGAAAAAAAATAATCATAGGACGATTTCCCTTCCCCCCCCCCGCCCTGAAAAGCCAGCCTATCTGCATCATAATATAATGTCCCCTGCTGTGAGCGATCTTATAGTGGCAAAGGTGAAATAAATAAATAAATAAACAAAATCCATTTCTGGTAGCAGTCCCTGTTATTTGCAAAGAAGTGCTATTGCTTTACTATTCCCGGGTGCTTGAAAAAGCGCCTGTCAGAAATGAGGTACGAGGGACATGAATTTTTACATCTAATGATGTACGCAGATATTGGTTTGGGAGGCTGTTGCTGTTGTTTTCCAGTTTTCTATTAGTATGACTGAGATCATAGTAAAATTTCAGATTGTTCTTGATTCGTCTTCATTGCATAAGGAATGGCTAGGAGTAAAGACCCACTGGACTAACTATTATTATTACTTATTTTTTACTCACACCTTCTGATTCGTATCTAAAATTGGTGAGAAAGTTGAGTCAGAGACGCCAAGAGCAGTGTCGTCAGGAGACTAGACTCCACTATGACCCTGGATTCCTAAAAGGATCAGCCAAGGTGGAAAGTTTAGAGCTTAATATGCATCACCCTCTTCAGGAGGAATGGTCCCATTAGCAGAAGAGAATGGATAGTTCAAGGAGTAACAGGGCAGAGAAACTTCTGGAGGGCAAATACTTGGGTGTTTCGCTCAAGATTTTTCAGAGGGAACAGCAGTGATATTCAAGGTAACTTTGGTTAGTACTGTGCAGAAGGAGACAATGGAAAACCACTCCTGAACCTTCCTTACCTTGAAAACCTTGTGATGAGACATTCCAAAATGAAATAAGAGATAGTGCTAGAAGATGAGACTCTCGGGTCAAAAAGCAGTCAATCAGCTACAGAGGAAGAGCAAAGGACACCTACGAATAGTACTGTTGCTAATGACACTACTAGATGAAAGCTGAAAGGACATCTAGTGGCTGACGTGCACAGAGGTGAGAGGAAGGTTTGACGTTGCACAACACACACAGTTGGAATATGAAATGTGAAGTATGAATCAAGGCAAACTGGAAAGATATGAAGATATGAAACATTTAAGCATTGCAGTGCTTGGTGTCAGTGAACTAAAATGGACGGGGATGGGAAAGAAACCACAAAGTTACTCTGGAAATGACAAACTCAGAAAAAATGGAATGGCTCCGAGGCAGGATGTAGCACAGGCAGTTAGGGGTTATAATGCAATGTCTGACCAAACATTATCATCCACGACTACACTCCAACTAAAGATGCTAAAGAAAATGAAGTGGAAAGCTTTTATGCAAGCATCCAGGAGGAAATTGATCACTCACCAGAACAAGACATGATTATAATCATAGGTGCCTGGAATGCAGAAATAGCAAATAAACAGAATGAAATATGATTGGAAAATTTGGCATAGGGGATAGAAATGAAGCAGGAGAATGACTTGTAAATTTCTATGAAGCCAACAATCTTATTGCAAATGCATGCTTCAACCAAGCAGACAACTGTACATGGTGATGTCACCAGATGGGCAATACAGAAATCAAACACGTTTTGTTTCCATATAATTGGAAACAAAATATGGAGAAGCTGTATTCTCTCTGCAAAAACAAGACCAGGAAGAGGTTGTGGTCCTCATCATGAACTGTTAATATCAAACACTAGTGTAAAGCTGAAAAGAATCCTAGTGCCAAAATTTAATTCAAACAACATTTATGATGAATTTAAAGTCCACATAAAAGGTATACATTACTAAACTCAGTTGACTATGAGCCAGAAGAACTGTGGATTAAAACCAGATATATTATTAGGGAAGGATGAAAAAACAAAACAAAACAAAAAAGACCCTCACACAATTCCTGTGCTAACAAGAAGAAAACCTAGATGGATGATGAAAGAAACACTCAGAATTGTAAATAGACATGGGGACGAATATAAAAACAATTCAGGATATTCATTAAATATCCCTGATTCGTCAAATATTTATTTATTTTATTTATTTATTTGATTTATATCCCACCCATCTGGTATATTCTACCACTCTGGGCGGCTAGAGACCCCAATGAATATGAAGCAACAAATATAACCATTTTACTGTATATTTGTCTCTTTCTTCCCTATCTGCTTATGACTCCACGGATCAGCTGTTCCTTGGGCATAAGCAGAGAAGGGTTTTCCATTCAGGCAGCTTGCTAAAGCCTGCCCGAAGGGAATCCTACCCATGGGGCTGGGGGTAGGTTGGTTCCCCTTTCCTCCTCTTCCTCTGCCCACGTGGTGTAAGAAGAGGAAGGAAGGGATCAAAAAGGATCAAAGGGCTCTCCCAGCCCGCGGCTGCAGGATCTCTTTGATTCCTGCTTTCAGTGCAATAATTATAGGACCATTACTACTCCATGCAAGCAAAGTGATGGTTTAGGTGTTGCATCAAAGGCCTTTAACTTATATGGAGCAAGAAACACCTGATAATAAAGATATTCCAAAAAAAGGAAGAGGCACTTGAGATCATATTGCAAATATCTGCTGGCTGTGGGGTTTACCAAAGAATTTCGGAATATCAGTCTATGCTTTCTAGACAACAGCAAAGCCTTTGATTGAACGGATCATGGAAAGCTATGGGTTGTTTTGAAACAATCAGTACTTGATTTTTTTTTATGTGTAACCTGTGTTATGGATAAGAAGCTACCATTAGAGCAGAATACAGAGAGACAGGATGGTTTCCTCTAGGCGAAGGAGTCAGACCAGACAAGGGTGCATTTTCTCCCCTTCTCTGTCCAGTCTATACAGAGAGCATATCATATGGAAAATTGGATTAGATTCACATGAAGGAGGAGTGAAAATTGATAGAAAACATCAATAATTTAAAATGTGCACATGCCATTATCTTACTGGCAGAAAGCAGCAATGACTTGAAAGAACTTTGAATGAAAGTGAAAGAAAAAAGTGCAAAAGCAGGACTGCAGTTGAATGTTAAGAAGACAGAAACATCACTGCAGAGGAGCGATCCGACTTTAGCATTGACAATAAAGAAACTGAAACAGTTTTGTATATCTTGGTTCAATCGTCAATCCAAAGAGAGACTGCTGCCAAGAACTCAGAAGAAGACTGAGACCCAGAAGGACAGTAAGGAAGAAATTAGAAAAGATGATCAAGTGTAAGGATTAGGATTACATAAATGCAAGAGTAGAGCGATCACTTTATTGAACCACACACACACACAAAATTAAATTGCAAGCTTTCATGGAGAAAATTCTGTTTCATCAAGCAGGGTGCCACCCCCTTCACTGAGAGCACAGAAAAACTGTAGAGAACACTGTTGGAATTTTCTATCTCCAACTTCAGACAAAGGATGACTCCCACACACATTGACACATTGCCAGCTTCCAAAAACCAAGTTTCATTCTGGCTGTGGGGCTTGGGGAAGAAGCAACACAGAAGACTCAACACAACCTCTATTAGAAGGTTGGGATTATAATGTAGTTCCTTTACCACTGGAAATCAAGGCCAAGATAATCATCAGAATTGTATTCATGATGACCATGTATCGGTGTGAAAGCAGGACAATGAAAAAAAAAGCTGACAAATGGATTTGTTTGAAATGTGGTGCTGGAGGAGAGCCCTGGACTGCCAGAAAGAAGAACAAGTGGGTCTTGGAGCAGATTAAACCTGAACTATCTCTGAAGGTTTAATGTCAAGCCTGGGAATGATAAGAAGAGCATTCTGAGGCCTTGAAGCTGCCCATCATACATGGGTGAATTATGGACAAGGATGGGGAGAGCACCATCCTTCATTTTCAAGGGGCACTCTGTCCTTCCTTGATCACGAGCCTTCATCCCTTGCTAATTCCTCCACAACCCAGACATGATTTGTCCACAGTCTTCACCACTATGAAAAGACAGATTTGTTTTCAAAAAACAATCGCCATTGTTTTTACATTTGCATCCGGAAAGGCCTTCTCTAAGTAACAGGACCACCGCAACCGAGCCCCCGCAAAAATGTGAAAAATCTTGGGCCTCAGCCTCGTGGCGCAGTGGTTAAAACGCTGTACTGCAGCTAAAACTGTGCTCACGACCTGGGGTTCAAATCCCAGGTAGCCGGCTCAAGGTTGACTCAGCCTTCCATCCTTCCGAGGTCGGTAAAATGAGTACCCAGCTTGCTGGGGGGGCAATGTATAGCCTGTATAATTAAATTGTAAACCGCCCGGAGAGTGCTTGTAGCGCTATGGGGCGGTATATAAGTCCAATAAAATAAATAAAAAATAAATTAATTAATTAATCCTTTCTGTATCACCACATAGACTTCTAAAGCCAAGCAAGAAACCATCACCATCGTTGGCATGAAAGACAACACCAGGGGAATGTATTCTCGAAGGCTTTCATGGCCGGGCTCTGATGGCTATTGTAGGTTTTTCGGGTTGTCTGGCCATGTTCTTGAGGCTTTTCTTCCTAACGTTTTGCCAGTCTCCGTGTCCTCTTAAGATGCCGGCCACGGAGACTGGTGAAACGTTAGGAAGAAAAACCTCAAGAACACGGCCAGACAGCCCGAAAAACCTACAACCACCACCAGATGAATGGTTTAGTACATTTCTGATTCGGCATAGCTGAGCGTCAGCGTCTGAGAGAAAGAGAAAAACCAACTCTAACTTTCTACCCCCCCATCCCATCCCTCCCTCCCTCGAAATTCTTTCAAGTTTCTTGTCATGGATATATTAGCAAGTCACGATGCATGCTAATTACAAAGTTGGCTGTAACAAGAGTTCCTCTTGTGAATCCATTTAAGGACCAATTGTTTACTATCTTTTTCTGTAAGTATAAAATTTTAATTACGGGACTGACAGGAACTGTGTGTGATACAGTGCTCTACATTTATCACTGGGAGAGGGCCAGTTGTGGGAGCTGTTTGACTTTGGAGGGATCCTGACGCGCCCGCAATGTTGAGCAGCAGGTGCCACATTATTATGTACAGAAAAGCAATTAGGAAGCATATTGGATGAATGGGAAGTGCATTAATATTAGCGAGTGCATTTGTCAGTGGTTTTGATGCGAGTGTCTCTCTTTTCTTTATGCAACATTAAGATTGTGCCTCTCATAAATTCTCCCCTTAAATTGCCATCTGTTCCCTTGTCATGCCGGAGCGAGGTGGAGGAAAAAAAAAGTTTTCTTTTTTCCTCCCTCCCTGAACTGGGGAGAAGAAGAGAAAAAAAAAAATCCCTCCAAGACTAGAAAACAAATTCTTTCTTTATTTAAAATGAGAAAGAGGAAAAGAAAGAGAAGAAGGAGCCGGTTTCAATTGGGAGAATTGTAGGGTGTAAAATTAAGCATTGCATGTGTGGAGTAATTATCCTTGAATGTACTGTTAACTTTTTGAATTTCTACCTCTTCTTTCCCCATCCCTCCTCTTCCCCTAATTTATTTGTTTTTCTGTCATCTATATCTTCATCTGTATCTATATCTTTATCCTATAATAATCATGTGCTGCCAAGTCAGTTCTGACTTATGGTGACCTTTTCCAGGGTTTTCCAGGTATAGAATACTCAGAAGTAGTTGACCGTTCCCTTCTCCTGGGGGGAGTCCTGGGCCACCCAGGCTGGTTCTTCTTCTGGGAGATAGAGAATCAAACTCTCAACCTCTAGCTCTGCAGCCAGATATCCTGAGCTATCAGGCCATTCTCTCTCTGTCTCTCTCTCTCTCTCTCTCTCTCTGAAATACCATATATACTCGAGTATAAGCCAACCCGAATATAAGCCGAGGCACCCAATTTCACCACAAAAAAACTGGGAAAACCTATTGACTCGAGTATAAGCCGAAGGTGGAAAATGCAGCATCTACTGGTAAATTTCTAAAATTAAAAAAAGATACCAATAAAATTACATTAACTGAGGCATCGGTAGGTTAAATGTGTTTGAAGATACTGCCCTTCGGAGCTGCGAGACACACTTCACTGCCTGTGGAGGGAGGACTCATACCGGATGCTGTGCTTATCTACTGCTCTACTGCTGCGTCACAAGATGGAGGGAGACGGAGGATGGAGGAGGAAGGTGGGAGGAGGAAGGTGGGTACATAGAATATGCAGAAGGAGGAGGATGGGAGTGTCCTGGAAGTGGGGGAGTCCAGAGAACACCTGCACTGCAGGGGAAAACATGTAATTTTGACACTGACTCGAGTATAAGCCGAGGGGGGTGCTTTTTCAGCAAAAAAATTGTGCTGAAAAACTAGGCTTATATTCGAGTATATACAGTAGTTTTAATGACAAAGGACTGAGAGACAGATAACTTCAGCCCCTTCGGTGGTTAGTCAGCCATCCTTTCTCTTGAACTGGAAGTTTCTTGAGGATCGGTAGATCCTGAAAGAAGCATTTTAAGTGGTTTCAGCTGGCTGGTTGGTGAGCAACTGTGAGCATCATGCCCAGTCTTTGTTTGTGACGTAATGCCTGTATTTATGAGCAGGGCAGTGGTTATGCTTCACCTAACAAGTGAGTCAGGTCTCTCTGGTTGCAGAGCCAGAGGCTGGGAGTCAGACTCTTTACCGTGCCTCCCAGGAGAAGAACCAGCCTGGGTGGCCTTGTGAAGCTGCACAGCCCCAGGGCACCCCCAGAAGAAGGGAAGGAAAAGCACTTCTTATTCTCTGCTTGGAAAACTCTGAAAAGGGTCACCCTAAGTGAGAACTGACTCGACAGCCTATTATTGCTGCTGCTGTTTATTATCAACCAAGAGAAAGGGGTTTTCTGTCTTCCATTTCATATTTTTTAAATCTCACATCATATTGCTTCTGACCTATGGCAACTCTAATATGGATTTCAAGTGGTGTAAGATGTTCAAAGAGTGGTTCTACCAGTGCCACCACCCAATGAGTTCCCATGGCTAAATGGGGATTTGAACCCAGGTTTCCTGAATGGAATACAGTCCATCACTGTAGTCACTATACCACATTGGCTCTCTTTGATCATTGTCTAAGTGTCACTATATGGGCACTGGCAGCAAAATATTCCCTGTGTATTCTCAGTTCTTCTGGAAATATGGGCTTCAATGCAAAGAACTGTGCTTTCTGCATTTTAGAATTTCTTGATCTTTGTTGAAGAAAGACCAAGAACCCCTAAAATGCAGAAAGCAAAGTTCTTTGCATTGCCGGAAGAAATATCAACAACCTCCGATATGCAGATGATACCACTCTGATTTCAGAAAGTGAGGAGGAATTAAAGAACCTCATAATGAGGGTGAAAGAGAAGAGTACAAAAATGGTCTGAAACTCAACATCAAAAAAACTAAGATCATGGCCACTGGTCCCATCACCTCCTGGGAAATAGAAGGGGAAGATATGGAGGCAGTGACAGATTTTACATTCTTGGGCTCCATGATCACTGCAGATGGAGACAGCAGCCACGAAATTAAAAGATGCCTGCTTCTTGGGAGGAAAGCGATGACAAACCTTGACAGCATCTTAAAAAGCAGAGACATCACCTTGCCAACAAAAGTCCGCATAGTCAAAGCTATGGTTTTTCCTGTAGTGATGTATGGAAGTGAGAGCTGGACCATAAAGAAAGCTGACCGCCAAAGAACTGATGCCTTTGAACTGTGGTGCTGGAGGAGGCTCTTGAGAGTCCCCTGGACTGCAAGGAGAACAAACCTATCAATTCTAAAGGAAATCAAACCTGAAAGCTCACTGGAAGGACAGATCTTGAAGCTGAGGCTCCAATACTTAGGCCATCTCATGAGAAGAGAAGACTCCTTGGAAAAGACCCTGATGTTGGGAAAATGTGAAGGCAAGAGGAGAAGGGGACGACAGAGGATGAGATGGTTGGACAGTGTCGTCGAAGCGACCAACATGAATTTGACACAACTCCGGGAGGCAGTGGAAGACAGGAGGGCCTGGGGTGCTCTGGTCCATGGGGTCACGAAGAGTCGGACACGACTAAACAATGATAACAGTCTTTGTTGGTCCCATTCATGAACCCAGAACGTCTTCACTTCTATAATTAATCCACATGCCAGACCCTTCTATCTTTTAAGTAGTTCTTTGTGTTGAAACCCATGTTTCCAGGTTTGAAAGGCAGATGAATTGCAGATGTTTAGACACAGAAAATTTAGAAAGCTACTTTGGTTCCGTGATGAGAAATGAGGAGTACATATAGTTACAGCTGATCATTCAATCCATCTGGGGAACTAGCTGGGATGCAACATAATGTCATTCTTGAGAGCTCACTCTTGTGAAATTAGAATAATCATGATGATGTCCTGCCTCCGATAGGAAAGAGAAGAAGATATAACCAGTTGCACAGAAGACTTTATTTCCCTTCTCTCTGCTATGATTTCAGCGTTACTATAGAAAATGTTTAACAATATGATTGTCTGCCATGTACTGTTTCTTTACAAGTGACACGGCCTAATGTTTTTTTAATGAATCTTTAAATAATTTATTCTTAAACCTTTGTTCGATGGGTGTTTTATATATATCCGTCTAAAGAGCTGCATTTGACAATTCATATTTACTTTCTGACCATTCCCCCCTTCCCCGGTTTAATTAATAGCTTACTGTGCTTTCGAGCTTAATTATACGAGCTTACATTAAAAGTGAAGAGGCATCCATGTCAGTAGTTAAAAGCTATTTGTGTATTGTGTCATTTTAAAAACAAATAGGCTGCACTTCACCTTCGGCTGCCCACAGATTATTATTATTATTGTTATTTTAAATGCGCTAGGCAGAATGAGCAGACTTTGTAACATTTTCACCAATGCTCGCCAGAGCTGGAAGGTTTGAAAGATAATAATTTAGCAGAGAGGTATTTCAGGATCTTAAAACTTGGCCCAGAGACAATTAATAAAAGCAACTTTCAAAGAGTTATAAGCTATTACAGTAATTCATTCCCATTTCTGTCTCACTTTTCCATTAAAAAATAATGCTTATGACATCCATGAAAAACTATTCATCCATGAAAAACATAGAGATGGGCACGAACTGTCAGTTTGGTGGTTCGGTACACTTTGTTTTGTTTGTTACCTTGCCCCCTCTGGTGGGCACCCACTGTGCCTCCGAGTGGACACCTGATAGAGGGGACGGGGCGCCGAACGATGTAACACCTGTTGCATTGATAAATGAATCGTGTTGTAGTTGGACTACAACTCCCAGAAATCTTGGCCAGCACAGCTTCTGGGAGTTTTAGTCCAAGAACATCTGGAGACCCAAGGTTGGGAAACACTGAACTAGGGTATACGAAAAACCAGCTGAATCGGTGAATCGTTGTGCGAAACACAAGACGACAACCAACCCTTTGTCCCTCTTCAATTCCTTCTGTGGATTTAGGGTTGGACTTGCTGTTTCTCCGAAGGTGGGATGATGGTCCCAACCTGAGTAACCACCTGAATTCTGATTCCAGCCCAAATAAGGAAGGGCCATGCTAACCAGTATAGAGATGCTGGAGCCCAGGTTCCAGGTCCTGAAATCAATGAAAGTCCAGAATCAAAATCTGAGAGCATCAAAACTGGGACCTCCAGCATCAATAACTTCAGAGCCTGCATCTCTCCTCTGTTGGGTGGCCGCTTCCACATCGTCAACATGGAGAGTAGGGAAAGGACTGCCTTGTCTGAAATTGCATATGATAATTCATGTAAAATTAGAAAGTATTCCCTGTCGTCTCAAACAGAGTTGTAACGCATCTCACTCAAAGGGGAAAGAAATGGACCTTGTGACCTGCATGCTTGCTTGCTAAGTCCATCGTCCAGATACTTCTCTATCTGGATGGGCGAATTGAAGTCCTCTGATCTTCCTTCTCCTGAGGGTTCTTTATGGTTAAAACATTACTAGAGTGGGGAGCCCTGCAGAAAAAAAGGGTGATTTCAAAAGGAGGACTGTCTTCTAGCAAATGGAGGATTTGTTGTTGTTTAGTCGTTTAGTTGTGTCTGACTCTTCGTGACCCATCAAAAGAGGAATATTTCAGGGGATTCTTTGTCACCACTGCTGTTTAACACCTTACTAATCCCACTATCAACAATTTTAAATAAAACTGGATTGGGCTACATGTTTTTTGTTTAGTCGTTATGTCCGACTCTTTGTGACCCCATGGATCAGAGCACGCCAGGCCCTCCTGACGTCCACTGCCTCCTGGAGTTTGGCCAAATTCATGTTGGTTGCATACATGACACTGTCCAACCATCTCGTCCTCGGTTGTCCCCTTCTCCTCTTGCCTTCACACTTTCCCGACATCAGGGTCTTTTCCAGGGAGTCTTCTCTTCTCATGGGATGGCCAAAGGACTGGAGCCTCAGCTTCAGGATCTGTCCTTCCAGTGAGCGCTCAGGGTTGATTTCCTTCAGAATTGTCAGGTTTGATCTCTTGCAGTCCCGGGGACTCTCAAGAGTCTCTTCCAGCACCACAATTCAAAAGCATCAATTCTTCGGTGGTCAGCTTTCTTTATGGTCCAGCTCTCACTTCCATACATCGCTGATAGAAAAACTATAGCTTTGACTGTCTGGACTTTTGTTGGCAAGGTGATGTCTCTGCTTTTTAAGATGCTGTTGAGGTTTGTCATTGCTTTCCTCCCAAGAAGCAGGCGTCTTTTAATTTCATGGCTGCTGTCCCCATCTGCAGTGATCATGGAGCCCAAGAAAGTAAAATCTGTCACTGCTCCTCCCTAAAAGATTACACACAGACACTTGATTCCTCTGCTTCTGAAGAGCCAGGCCCCTCCACCTCAATGATGAGGGTAGCCGCATGTCTTCTTTACAGAGGACAGTCCTCATTTTGAAGGACTTTCATTTTTCTGTATGAAAGGCAGTACAATATATTCAAGAATAATTTACAGATAAACCTCCTGAAGGAAGGTCATCTGGATTCTTGAAGTTGCCCATGCATGGTGAGAAGCATCTAGATAGCAGAGTCTGCAGGTATTTGGGTCAATCAAGACAGTCTTTCTAGAAGGGGTAGCCATGTTAGTCTGTGCAAGCATTATAGGAAAAAGCAAGGTAGAAATATAAAACCTTTACTTTTCATTTTTATTTCAGTCAGTCTTTGACACTCATCACAGATGCAATGCGATTCTGTTTACATTGTGGTGTGTGTTTTTCTTTTTAAAAACAAACAAACAGCATATGCAATTTTACTGTACTCTTTTGAACAGTCCCTATTGAAACACCTTCAAAATGGAAAGAATGTGAGAGTTAAAGAAATACGGAAGGAATCTGGGAGAAATATTTTCAGAAAGAAAACCAAGAAGCCTGCAAGAGGGACTTCATTTCGGGCTCAGAGAATGGACCAATAAAAAGTGTGCTTCCTTTCAGGAACCAAAGAGAGGGATGGAGAGGAGAGGAGGAGCGCGTGGATGTTGGGTATCCAAAAATCTCAGGGGTGGTGTATCCCCACAGGGTTTTAGTCTGAACTTTGAAGGACCTGTCTATTCACATTGCTGAAGCTGTCTGGGGGATAAACATTCAGAATAAAGCTTAGTGCGTATTCATCACCTCCAAGATATCTCAGGGAGGTGACTTGTCTGAAGACCACGAAATCTCCCTTGGTCTCCTCCCCCTGGTTCTTTCTATACTGCAGTGTTGGCTGAATAGTTCCCGAACACAATAAGGCATAAAGAAACTCTTTAAATTTGTTTGTGAAATGACAGAAGCAATGGATATTTTTTTTGAAAAGGAAAAAAAAATCCCGTAGAGCAGCTGTTTCATTCTTTGAGGGCTTGTGGTATGTCAGGATTTTTTTTTTTTTTGTTAAACACCCAGAACTCATAATATTCTCCTTACTGGTTCAATGAGCAGCCGAATAAGCGAGTGGGAGGGAAGGGTCCCCGAGGAACACATCCAGGGACAAAGAAGAGCAATTTATGTCATTTTAGCAATCTAATGGCATAATTGTTGGTTGCCATTTATTGACTAGGAATGTCAAGGGAAAAGGGAGCATAATTTGGGGATAAATGAAGAGCGGTTTGAAAAAAAAATCACTAAGGACTAGAGCCCTGTTTTCCTCTGCCAAAGTTAGGGGTGGAAATGGGTTCTTTATACATCAACCGCAAGCTGGTTCTGTTTTGATGAGCCCTCCTGTGGCTTGTCCGTTTATACCTCTGCCATTGTGACTTACTAATTGACCGTGTAGCAGCCACCGCGAGGCCCCTTTAGGTTTTCCTCGGTTGAGGCTTCGCGCATCCCAGCCTCCATGTGTTGACAGTTGTCATGTAGGAACTTGAGCTACATGCAGGGTTTGGAGAAACCCCAAATAACACTCAGCCAGATTGCGATCAATGTGTGTCAGCTCCCGATCAGCTGTGAAATGTCCAGATTCATTTCCGGGGCAAAGTGAAGTGACTTCATGCATCGATTCAGATGCAAAGCACAAATCGGATCAAATGGGGCACCAATTAGTTTGGCCAACCTTTTCTTTAAGAAAGGAGATTTTAAGGGCGTCTGACAGGAACACCACACACACACACACACACACACCCCAAACTAGCTGACTGAAATTCTGACATATTTACTCTCTTATTTAGGGTCTATTAGGCACATCCATGCCAAAAAGGGGAGGAAAGGGGGGGAAATGGAGGGAGGGTCTTAGCCATTTTGATTTTCCAACACAAATCAAAATGGAGGCTTCCAAATGGACTTGGGCCCAAATCAAATCCCGCAGGATTCAAATTGCTCCAGAAGGAATCAGGATCCAGTCCAAAGCCCTGATTTCGACCTCTGGAGACTTGTGTACAGGTGATCATCTGATCCGTCATTACTCTGAGAAGTGGAAAAGGGAGGATTTAAAAATGCCACTTTAAAAAGACAAAAGAGGGTACAGCTTTCCATATTAATCAGTGGCTGAAATCGTCTTCCATAAGTTACACAGCGTAAGGCTGATGACATCATCAGCCTTGGAGATCTTTCAGAAATAAAGCATGTTCTATCCTTGCCTCTTCCAACAGCGCAAGGGTCCCTGACGATTTCTTTCATTGTTCAGAAGCTGCTGTGTGTGTGTGTGTGCGGGGGGGAGTAGAGCTGTCTTTAATTACCAACAATTACTGCCAGCAGTTTGAATCTACAGGCTGTCCCCTCCTGTCCCGTGGCTTTGATAGCTTCCTGATGATGAAAAGTAAAGACCTTAGGGAAAAATTAGAGAGGTTTAATTTCTGAAGAACCACTACAGCTAATGATGTCATCAGCCTTAGGCAGGGTAACTTCCGAAACAGGATTTCAGTCATTTAGTCTGCACATAGAGACAATTCCAAAAATAATGCCTCTATTTTAAATAGAAATATAATACGATACAGTATACTGGGACAGCCTATGACCAGCTGATTATGAGACCAAGCATTCCTTGAAAGTTGCACATCACAAGGGTTGTGGAGAAACATACCAAGAAATAAACTACATAAGCTTCAGATTAAGCACACCTGAACTGAACCCAAATGAGTGACAACGCACAACACAACCTCATGTGCACTTGTTTTAGAAGTGTAGCAAGACTAGTGTGGCACACAGTTCTAAAATACACTTTTGTCAACGGGGGAAAACAAAATACAGTGGTGCACCGCATAGTGATGTTAATCCGTTCCAGGATTAACGTCGCTATCCGGATTCGTCGCTATGTGGGGGGGAACCCATAGGAACGCATTAATCTCCATTTAATGCGTTCCTATTGGGGAAAAACTCACCGGTAAGCGAAGATTCCCCCATCCAGTCGCCATTTTCGCTTCCCGGTAAGCGAGGGCAGGACACAAAAATGCTGCAGGCGGCCATTTTCTGCACCCGGCGGCCATTTTGGAACCGCCGATCAGCTGTTTTCTAAACATCGCAATGCGAAGATCGGTAAGCGAAACGCTTACCGATCATTGTAATGCGATGTTTAGCCTATCTAAACATTGCAATGCGATCGCATTAGCAATAGCAAAAAACGCGTCGCTATGTGGATTCGTCGTTAAACGGTGTGCTCGTTAAGTGAGGCACCACTGTATATACAAAATGGGTACAACTGCATTCAAAACGTGAACAAGGCATATTTCTGTTGGGCCCTAAGTCTCATAACCTGACACTCAGGGATACGGAAACGAGTTGCGGGACTTGTTGTGAAGTCAGACTTAGGTCACACCTGTGAGTCAACTTGAACTTGACTTGTTTTTCCAATGACCTGGACTGGGCTCATGATTTGGAATCTTCCAATCTGGGAGGGAAAAAAAGCTTGTTTTTAATAGGAACTTGGTACCAAAAGGGCTTGGAACTTGGTACGAAAGACTCACACTTGGACTTCGACCCCAAGATATCCCAACATCCCTGTTGATACTGATCAAAGATGGAACAAGAATCCAGGTGGGATTTGGAGAAATATAAGAGTCCAAGAAGCATGGCCAAGAAGTCCAAAGATCATAAAAACCAAGGAGTGAGCAGCAAAGGTCAAGATACCCAGGAAGGAAGGTCCAGAGCAAGAAGAGACAACAACAATATCAATCCTCATCATCTTAGAACTGCAGAGCTGGAAGGGACCCTATGGTTCATTGAGTCCAACCCCTCATTGAGGAATTTGAACTCCTAACCACTAAGCTATCCATGTCCAGCTGGGCTGGTGGAGCACAGCTGCAGGATTTGCCTGAAGGAAACCTCTACTTTTGAGAAGGTCTTTCCTCCTGTATGCCACTCAAGGGCTTCCACAATAAGGTGTGCCTTTCTCCTGTGGCATTCCGGTGGCCCAGCTTATTCCTTGGGCTGTGGTGCTGAGCTACTTCCTTCTAGCTCAGCCTTTTGGGCACCCATGAACCTATAGCCTACAGGATCCATCAGTTCCTCCACCGTGTCAGGTTCAGGGAGTCCTGGTTCCAGCTCGTTAGAGGATTCCACTAGTAAGGCCATGAAATGAAAGCAAAATATGGAGGTGCTACAGTGCAGGGAAACTTGCTTTGAGAAAGCAAGAGAGCTTGGTGGTTTAAGTCTCTGGCTGTGGAGGCAGAGGTTGGGAGTTCAGTTCCCCGTTGTGTCTCCTGACGGGCCGGGTTTGATGATCCATGAGGTCCCTTCCAGCTGTACAGTTCCAAGATTACCATGCAGATCACTGATTCTTAACCTTTGTTACTCAAATGTTTTTGGACTGCAACTCCCAGAAGCCTTCACCATCAGCTCTGCTGGCTGAGGTTTCTGGGAGTTGCAGTTCAAAAACACCTGGGTAACAAAGGTTAAGAACCACTGATGTAGATGAAATTGATACAGATATATACGTAGAGAAGATATAGTTGTAAATGGAAAGCAATCACAGCAAAAGAAAGTTAGATTAAGATATTTTCTAGTTACAGCAATTTTTCCCCATCTGTATCTCTGAAAGAAATCACACCTTGTTTTTCCCCTTGAATTCTGCAGTTTACTTTCCTCTGAATTTGTTTTCCTGCAAATTAGATGACAAGTCATATGTAGAGGATTCCTGCAGTTTTGTCATGAAGCCATGGGGAAGGAAATAGCCTTTACTGGCTCCCTCTGATTAGTAAAGGTAAAGGTTCCCCCTGACATTTAGTCCAGTCATGTCCAACTCTAGGGGGCGGTGCTCATCCGCGTCTCCAAGCCATAGAGCTAGTGTTTGTCTGAAGACAGTTTCCGTGGTCACGTGGCCAGCGCGACTAGACACAGAACGGCGGTACCTATTTATCTACTCGGATTTACATGCTTTTGAACTGCTAGGTCGGCAGGAGTTGGGACAAGCGACGGGAGCTCACTCCATCGCGTGGATTTGATCTTACGATGGCTGGTCTTCTGACCTTGCAGCACAGAGGCTTCTGTGGTTTAACCCGCAGCGCCACCACGTCCCTCTCTGATCAGTACCTACTATATAAAAATAATTCTAAGACAGAAACGTATGGCTAAAGAAAATAATAGCTCCTCCTTCCTTTTCAAAGAAGAAAGTCCATCTCTATCAAATTCAGAATTAATACTTATGTTAAGAAAAGTGAGCCGTTATGGTAGAGCATGGCACAACAATGGACACGTGGGTGACTCACCTGCCCCATACGAGACCAAAATATATGGAAACAGTGGGGGCAGGTTAGCTGATCCTGGGCTTGTTGGGTTGTTGAGAAACCACATCCTTGTTTCTCACTTCTCTTGTCCATTGTGCATCCTTCATTCTTTTTATTTCCAATTCTTCAATCCCTGGATAGAGAAAAACAACAATTAGCATACTCAATTTGCATATTATGCAAATGAAACCACTTAATTTGCACAATCTGCAAATTATATTATTCAGATTTGGAGAGCTGGAATATGGCAAGGCTACCGTTTTGCTTCATGCATAGAACAACAACAACAACAACAACAACAACAACAACAACAACAACAACAACAACAACAACAACAACAACAATGTTAATTTATGTATTTATTGAAAATATTTTTACCCCACCTTCATACTTAAAAAGGACTCAAGGCAGTTTATATCATTAAAAGACAAGATTTAAAAGCTATACAGAATGTATACAAATATTTCCAAAGGATCAAATAAATGTCACCATATGTTTTTTTTGCAGAAAAAATGGAGAGAAATAACTCCATCAGAACTGCAAAAAAAAATGGCAATATTAGGAACAGTGTACAAACTATAACAATATTTAACTGATACGTAGTTTTTGGTTAGTACTTGTAACTTTTATATAATACCAGTTAAATACTGTGCGGTGTATTTTCAAGTACAATAAAATAGTTATTAATCACATGGTGGAGCACTAAACTTGAAGAATTGAGCGAGACCAACACTTTCATGTAAGGGTGGAAAAGGTCTATGGAAAGAGTTTATTTTTTCCTCTGACATGATAGCTTTTTAGGATTACAGTAGGACCACGGAATCCACAGGGGATTGGTTCCAAGCCCCTTCCCCCGATGGGAAAACCCACTAAAAATAGCAAATCCTCTCTCTCTTTCTCTCTCTCTCTCTCTCTCTCAAGAGAATGAGAAAGAGAGCATTGCATCTGTTTCCCTCTGGTGGCCAGTTCTGGTAATTACACAATAGAAATACATATTTCTGGGTTATTGTTTTTTTAAAAAATATTTTCAGATCATGGATAAATGAAACTGTGAGTACTGATCCTGTGGATATGTGGGTCCTAGTGTACTCAGCTACGTTACATGCCAATAGATTCAAAATAAACAAAAGATGTTTTTTTCCCACAGAGTGCACAGTTTACATATGATATTCTGTGCCACAGCATCTAGAGGTATAATTAGATTAATACGGGTTCCTAAAAGAATAGAATCCACTCGTCTTTGGGGCCCTGACACATAGGGCCATCCCACAGGACTTTTCTGAGACAGACAAAAAAAAAAGAGAGAACATGATACCTTTCCCCATACCACGTAAAAAAGCTGAGATGACTGGCAGTGGAATCATCCTTCAACACTAGCACTGGAGCAGCATCCTACCCTTCACCTGAAGGCAGGAAGCTGTTCTGTAGGATGCAGAATAACTGCCATCTGAGGTAGCTACCTCACTTTGCCTCACAGTAGGGCGGGCCTTGCTAAGATAGCTTTCTCAACAAAACAGGACGTTGTTCTTTATAAAACACTTGCTAGAACATTGCATGGCACTAATGAGGTGGTATATACATTTAGTAAGTAAAAGTAAGTAAGTAAGTAAGTAAGTAAGTAAGTAAGTAAGTAAGTAAGTAAGTAAGTAAGTAAGTAAGTAAGAGGCAAGCGTTTGTGGGTTGTCATATCCCAAGGGGATTTATAGTGTCCACATGGCTACAAAATATTTTCGCGGTATTTGTGCCAAGGTAGCCTACAGAATCTCAACAATATTGTTTCCTCCGCCACCTTGTGTGTCATCCAGTAAAGGGGATAATTTCCAGGCCAATGGCATGAGCAACTTGCCCCATGTCTTGTTTGGTTCTTATCTCCCTCCTCCCGTCTCCTCAAGCAGCTAAATCATGCCGTGATATCTGTCCCCCTCGACTGTCTTTCTATCAGGCTTGTGCGTCGCACATTGTTTGTGTAATTATAAAACCAAAAGTGCTGATATGGCTTCCCAACTGCGCGGTGAGATAAAAATGAAGTGGGGTGGGGATATCCAAACAAACACGTGGGGAGGGGGGGGAATGAAACAGATCATCCTGTGCCTCTGGAGTATGCTGGCAAACATTCCCGTTTGATGCAACCACCATTTCTGTAAAGAAGTATTTTAAGCGCTAGTCTTTATGTAACTCTCAGCTGGCTGATAGCTATCTCCCTGCAGTTCCCTGCCATCCCCGCAAATACAGACCACAAGAATATAGGACCGTGGGCAGAGCTTCACTGAATCAAATCAAAGGACCAAGCACTCCAAGGATGGATGTTGCTTAGTATCTAGTGCCAAGGTTGTGACTATTGAATAAAATGATTAGTTGAGAGACTGGTATTTGGCAAAAAGGAAAAAAAATATGTTTATTTCATAAGGAAATTCATTTGGATTAGTTCAGAAGAGAGAAAGATCACTAGATTTTGTTAGAGATTTCCATAGAGCTATCTGTCTATTGGCTAACTCGCTACCTTACTGAAATGAACCACAGGAAGAAACAGGACTTGACTTCAGAGAGAGGAGTACGAAGAAAGCGTCAGAGTACTGATATGCACGTAGATCCAGAAAAGACAAATGTAGAAAACATTTGAGCTTTCTTATTTCTTATTGCTCCTTTCCTTGGTTCAGACCACTTTCTAAATGCTTGTTATTTCCAACTCTATCAAAGTATTGTGGCTCAACTCAGACAGAAGAGGCAAGTGCTACTGGAGGAAGGAGCAGATTCCACGATAATTCTTCTTAATCAACAGTTACCAGCATTGTGAGTCCTGCGTTTTTGGAGATGCTGTTTGAGCAAGTTTGAAAATGCCAGCCCGATTCACATTCTACGCTGAAATCATCATTTAAAGCTTTCCCCTTCCTTTTTTTAATTAAAAGTCTGTTTGGTTTATTAAAGCAGAATAAAACATCACAAATTAGTAAGTCGGAATGATAATAATGAATTCCAAGGAGCGCTGGGTTTAATTGTGCCAAACGAAAATGGCCTTAAAAGTATGTAAAATAAAACACAGAGTCACTTCCCGTGCAAGTTCATTCCAGTTCAATTCCCCGCTGAGGCTCCCAAGGGTGCAACTTAACAAATCAAGGAAACATAGATCTGTGTTACAACTCCCCCCCCCCCCCATGGTGGGCATGCTCCTGGACCCACCTCTTTCTTGGGATTCCCAGATTGCAGCCATGTCCAGGTCAGTGTTTAATCAGATGAGGCTCATCTCCCTACTTCATCCCTACCTAGACAAGGAAGCTCTCAGGACATTGGTCCATGCGTTAGTGATTCCCCATGATTGACCACTGTAACACTCTCAATGTGGGGCTTCCCTTGAGGTTGACCGAGAGGTTTAGAATACGGCCACTAGACTGGAGGTGGGTGTGAGTAAATTCGATCACATCTCCTCAGTCCTGGCTCACCTGCACTGGTTACCTATGATGTCCCGGGTCAGGTTCAAGGTTGGGATGCTCACCTATAAAGCCCTCCATGCTTTGGCACCCCATTATGTGTCGAAGCATCTTTTCCCAAGATCATCTACCCTGGACACCAGATCCTCCCGCACAGTGCTCCTCCGGATGGCCAGCTGTGACCTCATTTTGGCTTTTATCTTTCTTTCGACATGTAATAGCCATTTTCCTGTGTATGCTATTAAATAGTGCTTGGAAAAGTTACTTTTTTTGGATTACATTTCAGCATCCTTTCCCAGCTGGTAGGCATGATGCCTAGGGTGACTATAGGAGCAGTTATCCAAAACCCCCAAAGTCATGTTTTATTTATTTAATAGTTTATCTGCATCAAAAGAGGAATATTTCAGGGGATTCTTTGTCACCACTGCTGTTTAAGACCTTACTAATCCCACTATCAACAATTTTAAATAAATCTGGATTGGGCTACCGTATTTCAGAACAAGCAAGAAAAATCAACAATTTGTTATACATGTTTTTTGTTTAGTCGTTAAGTCATGTCCGACTCTTTGTGACCCCACGGATCAGAGCACGCCAGGCCCTCCTGTCTTCCACTGCCTCCTGGAATTGGGTCAAATTCATGTTGGTCACTTCAATGACACTGTCCATCCATCTCATTCTGTCGTCCCCTTCTCCTCTTGCCTTCACACTTTCCCAGCATCAGGGTCTTTTCCAGGGAGTCTTCTCTTCTCATGAGATGGCCATGTTATACATGGACCTAAAATTATATGCAGAAAGTTCCATGGAGATAGAATCACTGTTAAACACAATGCAAATACTGTATTTAGTGAAGATATCCAAATTAAATTTGGAATAGACAAATGTGCAGCTCTGTCTATACACCATGGCAAGATCCAAAAACTAGATGAAATAGAGTTTTAAAATGGCAATATTATAAAATAGCTATCAAGTGCTGAAAATTATAAAGAATTTGGAATACTAGAAGCAGATAACATCTTCCATATAAAAGTGAAAGAACTGACAAAAAGGGAATATATCAAAAGACTGTGGAAAATCTTAAAATCAGAATTAAATGGTGGAAATGCAATTAGAGTCATAAACACATGGGCAGTTCCAGTAATTAGATACCCAGCTGGAATAATGGATTGGACCCCAAATGAAGAATTGGATCGAAAAACATGGAAACTAATGAACATGCATCATGCACTACATCTAAAAAGTGATGTGGATAGATTATAGTTACCAAGAAAAATTGGAGGCCATAGATTACTACAAATACAGGAGGTAGTAGAGGATGAAAAAAGAAATCTAAATGATTATATCAGTACAAACAGGAAAATTTCTTAAGGCAGTGAAAATGGAGAATATTTTGAAAACAGCAGAAACAAAGGCTCAATATAAGAAACAACAATTAGAAAATATATTGAACAGTTGGAAAATAAACCACTACATGGACAACACCTGAGAAATATAGATGGAAAGCATGATCATAATTTAACATGGGCATGGCTAAAACTGGGGACCCTTAAGAAAGAAACTGAAGGCTTAATTTTTGCTGCACAAGAACAAACACTCCAAACCAATGTGATGAAAACTAAGATCCAAGGAATTAGTGCTAACAGCAAATGTCGACTCTGCCAGGAAAAAGATGAAACTGTGTGCCAGCCTCCAAAAATCCATGGGAACATCAGGTAGAGAAGGTGTCAGAAATTGAGGAAGTCAAGACCTTGTGGGATTTCTGGATCCGAACTGATGGGCACCTTGAACATAACACGCCAGACATAGTAGTAATACTTGTAGAATGACTAAATGTCTGGATCATTGACATTGCAATTCCAGGGGATGCCGGAGTTGAAAATAAAGAATTGGAAAACCTAACAAAGTTCAGAGACCTGGCAATCTAAACATCTTGCTTGTGGATGAAACATGCTTCAGTGGTCCCTGTAGTCTCTGGGGCTTTGGGAAGAGTGTCATTTATTTTTATTTATTTATTTATTTATTTTATTTATATCCCGTCTATCTGGTTGTGTGAGGACCACTCTGTGTCATGAAATTTCACACAGTATTATAAGCAGTTGCTGATCTCAGAAATCCCGCCATCAGTGCTACAAAAAATGGCAATATTAGGAACAGCATATATACTGTACCGATATTTAACAGATAATTAGGTTTTTGGTTAAAATTTGTATCTGTTATCTAACACCAGTCAATGTTTTTATCATTTTGCTTGCCTGTGCCTGGTGTTTTTGAATAATAATAATAATTTGTATGATTATTAAAATAATGATTAAAAGATTATTATCATTTAATCATTAAAATTATTATCATTAAAATTATTATTATTAACGATTAAGATGACTATTAAAACGTATTACTAAATTATTACTTTGAAAGATCGGACTAGAGAGTCCCTCAGCTCCCACCTGGTAGCCATGCTGACTAGGGTGACTATAAGAGCAGTTATCCAAAAGTGAATTAGTTTTTGCCTCCTAAAAGTATTTTTTTTCAATTGTTAAGTTAAATCCTCTAAAAGTCAAGGCCTATGAACTAGAATAATGTTTTGTCTGTTTAAGGTCACTGCAATGGGCTACCCTTGGTTATTACAGTTAAAAGAAGTCCTGGGCACATGTTAAAATACTCACATAGCAGTGTTAATTTTTTTCCCTCACGGCTGCTTGGCATATTTCTGTGACATGCAACAAACACCCTTTATGAAGGATTATAAAAAGGAGGCAACGAGCCAGCGGATGATAGCGACCAAACACAACCTTCCCAATTCATGAAAAATGGCCATAATAACCCCTCGTGGCAGGCGCTGTCCGTTGGCAAAGGGTTCGTTTCTTGTGCCGGAGCCGTCGAAGGAACCCTCGCATGAAATAAATGCTTTAAAATAATTTTAAAAGAAAACACCATGGCCGGTTCTCTTTGTGTGCGTGCAGTGCGTGATCCTACGCATCAAGGCGGTCACTTAAAAGAAATGAAATAAAATTTTTAAAAAAGAAGCCGCCGCCGCCAAATTGGTGTCCTGAAGGGAAGCTTCGTAATCTGTGTAAAGTAGCTATTATGAAAATGTTTAGCCTTTTGAATGTATTTCAGACAGCAGCAGCCATGCCAGAGTTTGGAGCCAAAAAAACGCTCTAAGCAGATTTGCCAGGAGCTGAAGCCATAATCTGTAAAACAGGCATTGGCATAGAGATTAAAGATCAAGAGAATTATATAGGTTTTGTTACCATATGGCAAGATTTGGGATTTTTTTTTACCTCTTGTGCATTTTGATTTTTGTTTTATACATTTTTTAAAATTGTGCATTTTATTTATATGCCACCTTCCTCTTGATAAGGAGACTCGTGTGTGTGTGTGTGTGTGTGTGTGTGTGTGTGTGTAGAGAGAGAGATACAGACAGACAGACATACGGACACACACACGCACACAGAAACACACACACAGTTTATATTGTATTAGCAGTATTTGTGCTGTTTCAGTCTGGTTTTCCATCGAAGCTCTGGAATTTCCTTCACGGAGAGCAGGGTAGAAGAATGGCTTTTGTCATTTCACTCGCTTCGTTCTCTTGTCTCCGTTGCAGCTCATGCATACTCATACGTAAATCCCATTCATGCCCGTAGGATTTCCCGGTAGTTACCAGAGGTCGGATTTGACTCCTTGGGGTGAGCGGGGAAGTCAACATTAGAATGTAAGCGAAGCTTTGCTGGATCAGGCCGAAAGCTTGTTCTAATCCGGCATTGTCAGAGTCATAATTAGCCGTTTTGACATCCAGGGCAAGTGGCACCAACGTCTGCCTAATCCACCCTCTGTCATGATCCAGAGCCCCATGGAAAAAGAACGTACAGTACTGTCCCAGCTCCTCAAAAGAAAGAAGAAGTTCACACTTTCAAGAAAAGAAAATGAATAGGCCCAGGAAGCGGTGCATATTTTCCTAACAGTCATCAGTAGATTCACCTCCAGGTTTCAGTGCCCTCTAATTTGGGTACGCTGGACAAAGCCCCAAATGCTCCCCCACAGGGACAGCCCTGAGCATCATGTTGGCCAACCAGATGCTTATGAGAATTTTCACAAGGAAGACATGAGAGCAGTAGCATCCTTAGGCTCATTTTCCATAGCATCTGGTACTGAAAAATGTATGCTCTCTGACACTAGAGGTAACCCGTAACCACAGTGAGGTTGCTCCACAACCACATGTTGTAGAGCAGCGGTCCCCAACCTTGGGCCTCCAGATGTTCTTGGACTACAATTCCCAGAAGCCTTCACCACCACCTCTGCTGGCCAGGATTTCTGGGAGTTGATGTCCAAGAACATCTGGAAGCCCAAGGTTGGGGAACACTGCTGTAGAGCACTGCTTCCCAACCTTGGATCCCCACAGCTTCTTGGACTACAACTCCCAGAAATCCTGGCTAGCACTGCTAGAGGTGAAGGCTTCTGGGAGTTTTAGTCCACAAACCTCTGGGGGCCCAAAGTTGGGAACCATTGTTGTAGGGGCTGAAAAAAAAAAGGAAGGAGGGCTGCCTCCCTTGTCACTTCCTGGTGTGAAAGCAGACTTTTGCATTGGCAACAGGGTAACTGGGGCTGGGATGAGGAGACCCAATTGGGTGGGAGGAAGGAATCCAGGATACTGCAGATGGCGTGGAAGTGGTTTGAAGATGTGACCCCACATGGGGGAGGAAGCATCAGGGTGATGGTGGTTGGGTTGAGGAGAGGGAACCAAGGTGTTGAGAGAAAATTAGACATCCCTTTGCCGGATCTGCTTTGATTTGAATTCCTGCCTTGAGCAGGAGGTTGGACTCAATGGCCATATAGGCCTCTTCCAACTCCATGACTGTACGATTCTATGAAAGGAGGGTTAAGGGAAGCTGGCACAGTCAATGGAAGCCTTTGTTCCCTGAGAGTCACCTGTCTGTCATGTAGAGTCCCCAGAATGGAGGATTATGGGAATCAAAAGTACAAAAACTCCATCCATAACATCCACACTTGGCCATGGAAACTTGGACCACAGACGGCAGCGTGGCGAAATCATTTCTTGAACATCTCACATACCTTGAAAAACCAATGAGGGTCACCAAGAAATGATCGGAACTTGACACCACTTACGCATGTTGTGCAAATTCTTCCAGCATGGATTGATTCCCTCTGCAAAGATGTTGATCCAGAGCTTGGAAAAAAATATACGACGTTTTTTGGACTATGACTCTCAGGATCCCCCAGCTAGCATTGGGCAGTGTGGAATCTGTGAGCTGAGGAGCAGAAGAATAACACGTTAAGCTCCTAGCTGATTGTAGTGATGTGTTCACACGAGAGTCCATCTGTGATTGATGAATTTGATTAACATCTCTGTAATACTTGAAACAGCTACAGGCAGCTGTCGGGGTGTGTGTGTGTGTGTGTGTGTGTGTGTTTGACTGTTTAAGGAAGTGTATGCTTTTTTTAAAAAAATGGCTTATTTGAACTGTACTGATGAATTTAAGGCCAAAACATTCAATAAGATAATTTTACATGAAAAGAGAAAACATGGCCGTTACACAAAGATGACTTCAACTAATTTGAACTTGAACTTGAACTTGAATTTATTGTACAATCAAAGACCCAAAAATACAAGGATAAAAACATTACATAAAATATACAAAACAAGTTAGATATCAAAAGATAGCAGGAATAAAAATTTGAATCATACATCTAAACACAACACTTTACGGATTCTTAAAACTGAGAATAAAAACTTAGCCACTGACTGTGATATTAATTGGTTCTCTCCGGACAGCAGAAACTTAAGGTAGTCTGCGGGAGGTATACTAATGCCTTTAGACATTATTGGGTGGAGGTAATGGGTACGTTCAGACTTATATAAACTACATTCTAGAATGGTGTGTGCCAGAGACTCAACTGTTTCTTCCCCACAGGGGCATATCCTTTCTCCATAAGGAATGTTATTAAACCGCCCTTTTAACAAGGCTGAGGGAAAGCAATTGAACCTAGCCCTTGAGAAGGCAAAACGATACCTTGGTACATTGATTTGATATAGATAATTTGGTAACTTGGGAAAGTTAAAATTTATACCAAAGTACGTTGGTGAGCAGGTCCTGTCTGCACCTGCTAATGAGTACTGAAGATCTATGTCTTTAATGCGTTGCACAAGCATTGTCTTGATGTTGTCGTAAGGCTGACTCAGGAAGAAGTCCATAGAGAAGCCTAAGAGATGTAATTTATTAGTAAATCCCTTGTGCCATGAGCTGGTAAAGACATCTTTTTGTAAATAGTGTATATACCCACTGGTTATGGGAGCATATACCACCTTCAACCAGAATCGGAATGCATGCAACCAGGCTTGACATTCCACCGATTGAAGGCCAGCTTCCAAACGCAAAGCAGCTGAAGAGCAACATCTTGGCATAGCGAATAGGATTTGCAGTGAGTTTGACAGAACACTTTCAACGGAGGAATTGAAACCATTTATCCAGATCGCAATACCATACAGGAGCTGTGCAAGAATTTTGTACTTGACTATCTGTAGAGCAGCAGGGATGAACTGCCCACCCTGGACATAGTGGTATCGTCTAAGAACTTTGGTTGTATTATTAGCCACTTGCACTGCTGCTTGTCTATGGTACGCCCAGGAGAGGGTACGTGAGAAGACAATTCCCAAGTATTTGAATGTTTTAACTTGTTCTATATGTTGGCCTTCGATAACCCAATCTTTAACTTTACTATGTCTAGAGAAAACCATTATTTTGGTTTTCTGGAAATTAATTGTTAATAGGTTGTTCCTGCAATAACTCATAAATGCACGTAAAATACGTTTGAGACCAACTTCTGATAGTGACATGATAACTGCGTCATCTGCATATAGTAGAAGAGGCACTCTGATTTTAGCCAATTTCGGGGAGTGAAATTCAGGAGCTGTGCAGCTTTTAGGAAGGTCATTTAAATACAGATTAAATAATGTAGGCGCCAGAATACAACCTTGGCGAACCCCTCTCTCTGCCTGAATGGGGTTTGATAGATTCCCATCGACTCCACATCTTACCCTAATTGTGGTCTGTTGGTAGAGGCTTCTAATAAGGTATAGTAGCCTCTTATCAATCGAGGAAGAGTAGAGTTTTTCCCATAAATTTCCTCTGGGTATTGAGTCGAAGGCAGATTTTAGATCTATAAATGCTGCAAACAGGCCATTCCCATGACAACCCATATACTTCTCTGCGAGGTGATTCAGTACTATACAGTGGTCGAAAGTGGAGCGGTTCTTCCTGAAACCAGCCTGTTCATTCCCTAAGATCTCCTCCTCCTCAATCCATGTGATTAGTCTATTGTTTAGATATCTAGCATAAAGCTTGCCCACTATTGACAGGAGGCTAATTGGTCTATAATTTGAGGGTTCGTCTTTGTTCCCCTTCTTATAGATTGGTATCACTATTGCCTCTAACCAGGAGTATGGAATTTGCCCAGTGTTATTAATAAATGTAAATAAATGTGATAAAAGGGGAGCCCACCAGTCTACATTGGTCTTTAAAGACTCTGCTGGTATTAGATCGGGTCCCGGTGCCTTCCCTGATTTTAGGCAAGCTATTAATGGCCTTATTTCATTTTTGTTTACTGGGTCCCAGTTTGGCAATTTGTTTAAATCTAAGAATGTGATGTTAACAGTTTGTGCAGGTTTAGTTTCCTCGAATATTTTAGTGAAGTACCGTTCCCATATATTTGCCGGGATAGTGCAGTAAGCTGATCCTATTTGGGCACCTAGCGCTCCAGAGACCAAGGCCCAAAATAGCTTAGAGTCTTTGTTTAGTACTGAGTCAATCAAGATGTTCCATTGTTTTTGGATTGATTGTTTCTTTTTCTGGGCAATCAGGGTTTTATATTGGTTTTTAACTATGTAGTACTCCCGGGGGAGAACTGCCAAATTCTTCTTCCTATACTGCATGTGTATTTCTCTAAGTTGTTTTTTTTTATGGGAGCATTCCTTATCAAACCATTTAGGAGTATATCTTCCCGATTGTTTATGAGTTTGAGATTGTTTTGGGCTTAGAACAGATTGTATTGTTAAAACTAGGGAGTTGTAGTTTGTTACGATGAAAGTCAAAGTAGATTTTGTAGGTGCTGTTATTAAGTTTCTTAATTTCTCACTGGTAGGAGATTTTAAGAAACTGGAGACTTTTGCATTAACTTCATCTATCCAAGTTAGACGTTTATATCTTACAGATAAGACATTGTCACTTAAGTGATGTTCAGGGGGAAGATGTATTGGGTTTAGCAGTGACAAGGTTAGGAGTAGGGGTAAATGATCACTATCTGTTCTATGTCCAATGGAGAATTCCTTAACCAACCTGGTTAAAGATGGAGAAATTAACACATAGTCTACCACACTACTGCCCCTCCCTGATACAAAAGTAAATTCTGCGCAATTATCAAACAATGCATTGCCATTTACAATATAAAGAGTAAGACGTTCTGCCATCCATGCCAGGCATATCCCACTATAATTGATCTTCAAATCTTTTGATGTTCTATAATTCATCAGGGTGTGGTTCTCTACAGAGTCTGTACCCCAGACATTGGAGGGGTAAAAGATGTCATTATTCGATCCAGTTCTTGCATTCAGGTCTCCCATAAGTATCACATATGCATTAGGGACTATAGATTCTAAGTTTGTAATATAAAGTTCCAATTGGTTCCACATTTGAGTTACTTGATTTTTAGAAGACAATGGAGGAATATAAGCATTGATGATCAGATAAAAGCTTGACCTGATAACAAGTAAGGCAGCCATAGCAATTTTGTCACAGGGTGGAAGCGATTTGACCCTAGCCTCCATAGCAGTAGAGAACATTAGAGCCATCCCTGCTTTTGGGCGACCCTTTCCACTGCTAGGAACTGCATAGCTGTTAAGTACCAGATAGCCATTCAAACTAATATTATCAGTGCTCCAGGTTTCCTGTACTGCAGTTATATCGTGTAATCTTAGATAATCGAATATTCCTGGATCACCCTGTCTGGAGGCCCAACCAGCTATGTTCCATGAAAGGATTTTCAATAAACAGGCCCTTGATGTTAAGGTTGTCTTTTGAGCCTCAGTCTTGACATCTGGATATACGACAACCTTTCCATGTGATTGGGATTTGCATTTCACAGATTTGGGGGGAGTTGCAAGGACGCAGGGGTTGAATCAATGGAGTCCAGAGGCTGTCGCACCCTCACGGTCCATTCTCGCTATGCGAACTGATAATTTGGATTAGAGATTAAATAATTTATTTAGTAGATTTTTATCCCGCCCTTCTACATGTATGTCTACTCAGGGCCGCTCACAAACCGATGGCCATGAGCTAGAAAGCCAGTGGTTTGTGATGGTTTGTGTTTCATGGCTACCCGCGAACCACAAACTATCACACACAAACGCACACACTGGGGGGGGGTGTCCTCCTTCCCATCCCACTGCTCCCATCTTAATCCTTACCTTGTTCTGAAGCTGCCATTGCCTCAACCAGGCCTCCTGCCTGTCAAAATGGTGGTGGCAGAGGCTGTGTTTTTGTATTTTGACTCCCATAAGACATGGTAGGGAGGTGATGGGGCAGAGGGAGGGGTGGGCATCCCATTTTGCCGAAGCGAAACAAAGCACAGAACTTCCCCCCCTCTCAGCAAAATGGGATCCCGGAACTGAACTGTGAACCAAATCATGAACCAGCCCAATTTGTGTTTTTCTTCTTCTTCTGGTTTGTGTTTTCAGTTTAAGCCCATCTCTAATCTGGATCCCAAGAGATCCCTGCCACAGGAGATTAGGAATAGACACAATCCTCTGAAGAATTGGAATTTTTCTGAGTCAATTCTTTCTATTTACATGGGTGATGAATGTAATGCCCTGACCGCTGCTGTTGCAGGTTTCTTATCTGCAATTCTGAAATCGTCCCTTGCTTCTCGCTCCTAATTTGTGAAATTTGTCTAATTTTACTTCTCCTATTTTGCTTGTTGTAATTTGTAAATGTCATTAAAGGTTTCAGAAAAGAAAAGAAAGACACAACCCTCTGTTCTGTCTACCTTCTCAAAGGTCTGCCGGCAGATCGATCTGTTGTCTAAAGACTTGTTGGTACAAAGGCCAAGAGGGTTTGGAGAAAGGGCATGGCCATGGAGAAGCTGTGTGACGTCAGATTCAATTTTCCTCCAGTCCAAGAACAAAGCCATAGTGTCCCTTAAAATCAGGGTGACACGAGGGTTGTCCTTAGCAAATTTTGCTATCCGCAGGTGGGGACGGGCTCAAATTCACAAGTCCAGCCAGTCCTGGGCAATTCTAGCCGGTTAAGATTGTGCTGTGAATTGTCATGGAGAATCCTGTTGGTTTCAAGGAAAAGTGTAAGGTGGGGGTGTAAGCCATAGGGTTTTCCGTTTCCATATTCACCCTCCCCGGGCTGGTGGGAAAGAAGAACCATAGGTGAAAAGGGGGAGGAAGAAGAATTTTGGGCCTAGCAAGGCCTAGTAAAGGTAAAGGTAAAGGTTCCCCTTGACATTTTTAGTCAAGTCATGTCTGACTCTAGGGGGCGGTGCTCATCCCGTTTTTCAAGCCGTAGAGCCACCACTTGTCCAAAGACAGTTTTCGTTGCCACGTGGCCAGCATGACTAGGGAATGCCGTTTTACTTTCCCACCGAGGTGGTACCTATTTATCTACTCGCATTTGCATGCTTTCGAACTGCTAGGTTGGCGAGGAGCTGGGACAAAGCGACGGGAGCTCACTCCGTCGCGTGGATTCGATCTTAAGACTGCTGGTCTTCTGACCCTGTAGCACAGGCTTCTGCGGTTTAGGCTGCAGTTAGGCCTTAACATTTTCCAGTCTAGACCTGTCTCCCAGGTGAGCCACATTTACGTTTCCTGTCCATCTGTCAAGACACAGCTTCTAAAATGGAAAAATGGAGAATTAAGGGATTTGTAACCCCAAAAATCCCATTCAAAAAAATCCCCACGTCGGTGCTCAGGTAAAAGAAACAAGATCATGCTCTTGTTATTTGGACTTGGAAGCTAGTTGACTCGTTCCAGCCCAACCTGGTGCTTTTCAGTCCTAATGGTTTCAATGAGAGAGTTAATAAGGTACTTAAATATCTCCTGTTCTAATCAGTAGGACTCCAGAGTGCTTAAAGCGGGTGAGATCCTGCCCTCTGTGTTTAAGTAATAGGCAGTTTCAACATTCTGCCCCCCTCCAAAAAAAAAAAAAAAAAGTCCCAGTGTGCAAAGCATTTTATTCTGATTTGGAAGGTGGGGGTGAGTAAACACGACAGCCCTTTAATCTGTACAGTGCCTCATCACCCAGATGTTAACAGCAGTACTAGGGCTTCTTAATTGTAATTTAAGCTATCCCTGCCTAAGGCCTTGCAATCAAATTATTAGACTGTTTCAATGTCTACAGATCCTAGTCTGCGCTTTGTGACGGGGAGTGGGGCTGGTTATTTTCTGCAATGATGAGAAACACTGGGTTCTCCTGGGAAGCAAATGTACCATTATGGACTTATTAGGTCCTTGATTAGATCTACTACTGATTAGCAACTAGACTTTTGCGAGAGAGGGGAGAAAATAGGCTGTTTGTGCCTCGCGACAACTGCTGCGCAGTTCGAAAGAAAGACGGCAAAACAAAAATCTAACACAAGGCAGGAACATCTTTTGTTTGGTTTCAAACTCCCTTTGTTACGGGCTGGCAGTAATCTCCATTGATCCTTTTGCTCATTTCAATTCCCTGTCCCTCTCAGGAGGAAAAAAATGTGCATGAAGAATTGGTATGAGCATTCAGGAGTCTGCCGTATCATCCTGAAAAGGGAGGAATGCCGTAAAGCTGGTATCTATCAGGAGGCCTTTCCTTCTGCACCTCTGAAGATCTGCCTCGCCGGGAGGTCAAGGTGGCGGTGCCCGGAAAAGAGAAATAATATTATATTGGAAAATAATTAAGTCCTTAGTTGCTGCTTCGCCATGCATGCACACAAGGGGGCAGGGTTGGGATTAACTGGGCAACTCTTGACTTTGACGTGCCACAAAATTTTGTTTGTTTTCACCATTCCTCCCCACATCACATACATCCCTTGTGCTATTAAGGATATGTGTGGATATTTTTTTTGTGTATTCGGTTTTTACTAAAGTGGAAATGATTTTGAAATGTTTTGACCTTGCTGATGAGAATGAGTAGAAGATAAATCAGAATCTACTGATAGTCCTCTCGGTGTTGATGGGCAAGGATCATTTACCTCAGAACAACAACAAAATTTCATACAATCAATTCTGACATGGTGACCCATTGCAGGGTTCTTAATGTAGAGAGTGCTCAGCAGTGGTTTCCCCTTCCCGTCCTCCAGAGGGCACCCTGGAGCCATGCAGCTTGCCCAAGGCCACCCAGGCTGGCTCTACTTGGCAAGAGGCACAGTGGGGAATCGAACTCCCCACCTCTGGCAACGCAGGCAGATCTCTTACTCACAGAGCTATCCAGTCAGTTTACTTAAGAATACATCACATCTAATTTGGGGATAATAATTCTGGCTGACTTAACTTGCAAGGTTGTTGTAAGGGTTTCCACAGTCATGCCCTTGCTTGGGAAAAGCAGAACTAGCCACTGTCACACAATCTGTGATCCCAAGAATATGAGACTATTACAAACGAGTCTAAACAAATCTCAGAAGTCTAAACAAACGAGTCTAAACAAATCTCAGAATTCTAAATAAACAAGTCTAAACAAATCTCAGCTTTCGAGAATACAAATCCCAGAATCGTTTGCAAATTTCAAGAGGTGTAAAATTCAGACGCCCCAGAATTGTCACTTCTTGTTGTTATGGGCTGTCGTCACTTCCAACTTATGGTGACCCTAGGAATGAATGATCTCCAAAATGGCCTGTCCTCAACTGCCCTGCTCAGCTCTTGCAAACTCAAACCGGTGGCTTCCTTTAGAGTTAATCCATCTTTGGTCTTCCTCTTGTCCTGATGCCTCCAACCCTTCCCAGCCTTCTTGCCTTTTCCAGAGAATCCTGCCTTCTTATAATGTGCCCAGAGTAGGATAGCTTCAGATTCAACATTTTTGCCTCCAGAGATCATTCAGCTTGATTTGATCTAGGACCCACTTGTTCATCTTTCTGACAATCCAGGGTATCTGCAAAGCTCTTCTCCAGCACCGAATTGTAAATAAATCATTTTTCCCCGACCAGCTTTCTTTACAGAGGATTGTCTGAAAGCTTCTTTTTTTGACACATGTAGCTCCAATGGACCCTTTGTGCATGGCAGGAGAGGAAGCTGAACTTGTTCCATATGCGTTGTCTCCAACGCATTTTTGGTATCACCCGGCAGGACGAAGTTCCAAATAGAGTAGTCCTAGAACAAGCTGGAATTTTTAGCATGTATACATTACTGAAACAGCGACATCTACGTTGGCTTGGGCATGTCGTGAGAATGGCTGATGGTGGGATTCCAAAAGATCTCCTGTATGGCGAATTAGTGCAGGAAAAGCGACCCAGAGGGAGACCACATCTGCAATACAAGGATATCTGCAAGCGGGATCTGAAGGCCTTGGGAATGGACCTCAACAGATGGGAAACCTTGACATCTGAGCGTTTAGCCTGGAGGCAGGTGTTGCATCACGGCCTCTCCAATTTGAAGAGTTTCTTGTCCAGCAGGCCGAGTCAAAGAGGCAGTCACGAAAGCAGCAAAATCAGGGAGCTGGACAGGGGACAGATTGGATTTGTCTTCAGTGTGGAAGCGATTGTCACTCTCGAATTGGCCTTCTCAGCCACACTAGACACTGTTCCAAATCCTCCACACAGAGCACATTACCATAGTCTCTCGAGACTGAAGGATGCCTAATCAGCTCCAATTTTATTTTCCCTTCACTGGTTACCAGATTATTTCTGGACCCAAAGTGTGGGTTGCTCATCCCAACCAGAGTTGACCCCTTGAAGCAATGGGATTTACATTAGTGTTGATGTAACAAGTTCCATTCATTTCAATAGCTCTGTTCGGGTCTGGGAATTATACGTAGCTCTTAGTGTGTAGCGATAGTGGAGAGGGCAGGCATGTTATATATTAGGAGTAATAAGGAACGGACAAGATGCTTCGCATTAACTGATTATGTCTTTTCCCACTGCTGCATCTTATATCCCAAACACTTGTATGTGGTGACTCTGTTTATATTTAATTCTGCGTTTTATGGCTTTTTGTTATGACCCATGTTACTGAGTAATAAACACTGACTTTTTTAATGGCTGGGGTTAAAAGAGGTACAGTCTAATTTTAATTCCTTTGAATGCACAGTGTTTTATATATTAATGGGGATTTTATCTCTGTGGCTTCAATGGATTAGTGTCGCTGTCTGCCCTGAACCCTGGGGCTGAATTAAAAATAAAAATAAGATAAAACTCTGAACTTGAATAGACCTCTATTCATGTACAAGGCTATAGATGTAGCGTTAAATGAGTGGGAAATAGGGAGCACAATGCATCCCGTCCAAAATTGGGCTATTCATTCCTTCCACCTCCTCGTGTAATGAAGCCACTGGTAAACTGTTGTACAGGACCTCTCTTATGTTAGTAGCAGAGTCATCACCGGGCAGGGCAATGGGGGGCTTTGCCCCAGGCCACTGGAATTTAGAGGGTGCCAAAATTTACTGCTAGCAAAGCATGAGCAGGATAGAGATGTGCAGGAGGAAAACGTATGCATTGCTTTTGTTTTGGGGTCATTCAGAGACCTCTTTTTTTCCAGTGTTGGGTTCTTCCAACGTCCTTTTGGTAAACCCCCCAATACCTAAATCTTCCAGATTCTTTTGTTTCAAATCTCCTATTCTGGTTTCTGGCGCTAAAGCCAATTAAGCCCTAGAGAACCTTCAAAACTAGTCCTTAAAAAGCAGGAACAAGACTACAGTGATTCCAGAAGAGGGCAACTACAACCGCACACGGGGAAGAAAATTCAACCCTCCACAGACTCATGCAGGCACTGCTAGTGGTTGCAATGTGCCATCAAGTCACCTCTGACTTATGGCGACCCTGCTCTGCTCTTGCAAACTCAAGCCTGTGGCTTCCTTTAGGGAATCAGTCCATCTCATGTTTGCTCTTCCTCTTTTCCTTCTGCCTTCAACTTTACCTACCATTATTGTCTTTTCCAGATAAACCCTGCCTTCTCAGGATGTGCCCAAAGTAGTGCAGCCTCAGCCTCAACGTTTCTAACTCCAGAGATAGTTGAGGCTTGATTTGATCTAGGCTCCAACTTATTCATCTTTCTGGCAGTCTGGGATGTCCACAAACCTCTCCAGCCCCACATTTCAAACCAATCATTTTTTCCCCCAGTAAGCTTTTTTATTGCCCAGCTTTTATACCCATACATGGCAATTAGAAATATGATGGTGCGCATGGTCTTGGTCTCCATCTTTACACTTAATAATCTTTTCTACTGCCTTCATTGTTGCCCTTCTGAGTCTCCGTCTTGTTCTGATTTCAAGGCTGCCGTCTCTTTAGAATTCACATCCTACTGTCTTCATTGGGAGATGGGGTCGAATGGAACAAACCACGAACTGGTTTGTAGTTAAACTAAAGGCTTCTTTCAGAAACCATCTAAAGGCTACCAACTGTTGACCTGGGACACCCACAACAGACCACAAGACAACACCCCTCTTTTACAGAACAAGCAAGACCAATGATGGTGATTAGAGATGGAGGCTTACTATTCGTAGGTGAATAATGAAGCCTGCTGGCACAGGTGGCCAGCCTGATGAACAACCATCTCCAGAACCTGCTGGACCACTTACTGCACGGTGCACTGCGCGTATGGCCGGTGTCATCTTCAGTGCCCCAATCATGGCAGTAACTCAGCTCTGCCTCCCTGCTCACCCGGCGGGGCTGTGGCAGCTGGGCTACTGCCATGCATGCCACGTGAGCTGCTCAAGAAGCGGTCTGGTGGGTTTAGGGGGTGGGTGCTAATTGGGCCAGCCACCTGTGCTGGTGGGCTTCCTATTCATCTATGAATAGGAAGCCCCCATCTCTAATGGTTCATGAGGGTCTCATGAGAAGAGAAGACTCCCTGGAAAAGACCCTGATGTTGGGAAAGGGTGGAGGCAAGAGGAGAAGGGGAACAAGAAGAGGATGAGATGGTTGGTCAGTGTCATCAAAGCGACCAACATAACTTTGGCCAAACTTCAGGAGGCAGTGGAAGACAGGAGGGCCTGGCGTGCTCTGGTCCATGGGATCACGAAGAGTTGGACACGACTTAATGACTAAACAAAAACAACAAATCTCTAATGGTGATATTAATCCACCATCATTGATGACAAAATAAATGCAAAAGGAACTAGAAAAAACAAACAACTAAACTGAATGTAACTAGAAAAGCAACAAACTTACAGGTATGCCACAATAGGTGTCAAATTATTGCTCATTACTTTATAATTGTAAGTGGGAAAATGAATTAACCATGAGGACCGAATGCAAGTGTTAAGTCCTAGTTAGAGTTAAATTTACATTTATGGAAATCCCATGGATTCAATGGGTCCACCCTATTCAGGAAAGACAACTAGATTTATTCCCAAGTAGGACTGTGCTATCCATGGGGGATCATACCTTGTTTTCCCCAAAAATAAGTCCTAATCAGAAAATAGGTCTTAGTATGATTTTTCAGGATGCTCGTAATATAAGCCCTAACCCCAAAATAAGCCCCAGTCAAGTGAAACCCCGCAGCAACCAAAAGAAGATGACATGACTGTAAAATAAAACCTCCCCTGAAAATAAGCCCTAATGCGTTTTTGGAGCAAAATTAATATAAGACCTTGTCTTATTTTCGGGGAAACACAGTAGAATCATCACATCATAGAAAAGTGAAGTTGGAAGGGCCCTACAAGGCCATCAAGTCCAAAAATCTGCTCAAGGCAGGAATACAATCAAAGCAGATCTGCCAGGTGGTTATCTAGGTTTTTCTTGAATGCCTCCAGCGTTGGGGCACTCACCAACCCCCCGAGGTAACTGGTTCCCCTGATCAGTTCAAATGATGGAAATAGTGAATAAGCAAAGCATTTCCAATTTCTTTGGTGACCATGAATGGTTGGTTGATAGAGGGAGCCCTAAGCTCAGTCTTGCCCTACTGTTTGCAAGGGAGGCTACCCTGAAATCAGCAACTACTGTCTCCCCCTAGTATAGTCTCTGGTTCCATCTAGTGGTCAGTCCTTGTGATACATCTTTAGAATGTGTATTTCTGTGTTTGTTTGTTTTTCAGGCAGTGGATAAGTACTGATCCCATGAATGTGGCAGTTCTACTGTAATTCATTATTTGTAATGTTGACTCTTTGGGCTTCTCCAGCAACAAAAGTGGTGGGCAGTCCCTAACACATCAGATGTGACCTGCAGCCGTGCCCAAGAATGCTTTGTATTTATGTACCATCTCATGAATTGGTACATAAATTGGCCATCTCATGAGAAGAGAAGACTCCCTATAAAAGACCTTGATGTTGGGAAAGTGTGAAGGAAAGAAGAGAAGGGGACGACAGAGGACGAGATGGCTGGACAGTGTCATAAAGTGAAAAATCAGTTCCCAAAGCAGGGAACCGATCATCGCTAAGCGAAAACACCTTATCTAAACATCATGAAGCGATTGCAAAATCGATCACAAAAACTTCAACGTTAAGCGGATTTGTCGTAGAGTGGGGTAATCGTCCAGCAGGGCACGACTGTATTCAGGACCATTTGTACTTTCCTCTGTACTGGTGCAGAGTTTGGTTGAATCTGTTTCTCCTCTCCTTTCCCATGAGACACAAATTTTCCTTTCATCAGTAGTTTTCAAATCATCGTGAGAAAAGAAGAAATGAGAAACACAAAGGAAAAAAAGAAGGGGAAAAGGCACCTTCTGAACAGCCACCTACTGGTTGTATGTTGACTTCCCGACTTGTGCTCAGAAAACATTTACATTTTTATGTATTAAGAACTCAGGAAAACCTGCCTGTTAGGTAGGCTAACCTACAGAAATAGGGGTCTCTGTGTTTGTGTGTTTTATGGACATTTTTAAAATTTATGTCCCAATCTCACTTTGATTTCTAACTTTTCTGCAGTTGTAGCCCAAAGTCATTTTAAGACTACTTCTGCACCCATGAGATGAGCCTTTCTGATTCTCTGTAGTACAAAATTTCATTGTTCTGAGAGACAAACGCCTTACGGATACCTAAATGTGGCTGGCCTGGGAGAAAGGCCTCAACAGGAAGGCTTTGAGGCTTAGCTCCACCCAGGCTTCTCCTTCTGGCCCTCATACTGGCTGGGGGGCTTTCTGGGTACAACTAGGCCTAGCTAAGCCTTCCAAGCTAGGCCTTTCTCCCAGGTGAGCCACAGTTCAGTAAGAACTTCCTGTCTGTAAGATATCTGTCTGTCAGGGAGAACTCCCACAAAGAATAACTGTAGGGCGTGTAGTCCAAAAATTAAACAAACAAACAAACAAATAAATAAATAAATAAATAATCTCATTATTATCCACAAGAGTGAGAAACACGCATTTTAAAAGAGGATAGAATGGGAAGCCAAAGTTGCTGGAGAATCTAGGTTTAATGCAGTACCTGGTCGCGTATTATTTGCCTTCCTGCAGAATTGCACCAGACACTTTTGGTAATAGAAACTGGCAATACATCCCCTGAAATAATGGAGCAGGAAGCATTTTTACATCGCAAATAAGCTGTGGTCGTCTGATCAGCCCTCCTTCAAAGACACCCCCCCCCCCGTTACACTATGAAAATAAATATATCCTCTGTCATGTCCTTTTGCAGCACATGATTTAAGTCCATTAGAAGACGGTTGTTACTTGAGCTGTTTCTACATTGTTATCCTAATTAGATTGGATTATTCTTCAACTGAACTCCCTAGACCTTTTAGCTTGTAAACTGGATGATTTTTATTAAGGTAATAACAGTCAGCCTTGTAATCAGGGCGCTAAAATTTATACTTTAAGGAAAGGTGGTTCCCCTCCCCCTTTACTACTTCGTATCAAAGAATTTTGAACGACACCTTTGATGTATTTACTTTTTGTCTCCTCTCTCTTTCTCTCTCAATCTTTATTTCTCTCTCTATTTCCCAACCCATACTTCTTCAATTCCTTCTTTTTTTTCATCCCCCACACTTAAACACAGAGAAAAGAGTTTCCCTTATTATTCTTGGTTTGCCATACAAGCTCATAACTTTTTCTGGACATTTGTCTTCTTGAGCTGAAATTGTCCAGGGTATTTTAAGAAAAATCAATATGCGTTGGACTCAAATACGGCTTGCTGAGGGGAGCTGGAGCCAGCCAATTATTCAGCATAAGGCACTGCTTTAATGAAATGCTATGCTTGAGAATATAACTGTAGCTCAGATAGAAAGTCAAGTGCGTCTGTTGTCATGGTATTTATTCGTTTATACAAAGCTAAATTCTACCATATATCGGATTAAAGCTTGTTACTGCAGTGGCCTCCTAGGCAATGCAATCCTAACTCAAAGGATGTGCCTGCTGTGGTGGGTTTGGAATCATCTTAGGGCTCTCGTGCTGGCGTAAAGGGCTCTCCTCTCAGCCTTCTGATGGCTTTTCTCAGAGATCTGCTGGCAGAGGGATCGGTTGATCCTGTTTCTGTGTTGAGGAAGTTGAATCAGTGTTGCAGAGTTTTGAATTATGCTTAAGTTCCTCTAGCTGCTCAGCGGAAATGCAGGGGATTCAAAGAGCAGAATTAGCTTCAAGTCCCCCCCGTTTAGTCCACCCCTTTTTTCTCTCTCATCAACGGGCAGTTACTGCCTTATTAACTCACTCTGAGACATTATAAGGAGAAAGAAATTTAAAAGTTTCATTTATTTACAGTGAACAGATAACAGCAAACGAATGAAACACGACTGCTTTGAGCAACAAGCCGGAATGGATTAACTGCTTCCAACGGACTGACAGGAGAAAAAAAGCTCCTAACAGAGAGGTGTTGCTTTTTTGGAATTCAAAGACAGGGAAGGAACAATGGGTTAATGCTGGATAGATTGACAGTGGCCCCAGCCCAGAAACGTCCCTCCCAGCCACACCTACTAGAGGCAGCATGCGAGGTTGCATTAACTCCAAAAGGCAGCACAAAAGCTGGAGGGGGGCATGAGAGGGAGGGAGGGGCCAGATGAGGGACGAGCTGAATAGTGCTATATCCAAACCTCTTCCAGCCCAGGGAAGCAGCCACCATACCACCACAAGTTTAGGCTACCGTTAAAATAGTCATCAGTAATATCCTAGACGAGAAAGGGTGGAGTTTCAGTACAGCGTCAGCTCAGTGTCTGCTCAGCTGACCTTCAGCCATCTTGTCTAGTTAGGACTGTGCCCCATATCCTGCCGAACACAGCGTGCCTCGCTTTGGAGTAGACATCTATAGTAGAGTTGTCTGTATATTTCAGGAACTGCTGCCTTCACTTTGACCTAGTTTTTTATTCAGTTACAAAGACCTGTGCAAATCTCTCCTGGCACAGATAAAAAACACAAACTGTGTCTCCGTGGAGGGAAAAGAGGAAATTCACTGCAGCCTGGCCAGTTCATAAGTGACCTTCCTTCCTTTATCCAGAATATCTGGAGGGAGGTGTTGGCAAGACACAAAATCATAGAACTGTAGAGCTGTGAGAGGCCACATGGACTCATGCAGGAACCTACAGCACCACTGAAAGATGTCCTTCCAGTCTCTGTTGAAGAGCCACTAAAAGAGAATCTACCTCTGAAGTTGTCCATTATGCTGTCAAACCCCTCAGGGAGCTCTTTGTAATATTTGGTCAAACTCTCGTTTCTTGGAAGTCAATTCCATTGGTTTAGGACCTGCCGTCTGGTACTGCTGAAATAAACATTTGCTCTGTCTTCTATTGAAACCCTCTCAGATATCTGAAGACGGCTTCTGTATCACTTCTCAGTCTTCTCTTCTCCAAGTGAAATGTCACCAGCTCCCTTAATCATTCCTCGTAGCTACAGGACGTCAGATATTGGCTGAATATCAGGAAAAACTTTGTAACTGTTAGAGAATTATGACAATGGAACTAATTAAGTCGTACCCCACTTAACGATTGCCTCGCTTAACAAGGAAATCACTTTACGACGAGGTTTTTGCGATCGCAATTGTGATAGCAAAACAATGGTCTAAATGGGGGAATTTCGCTTAGCAATGATCGGTTCCCTGCTTTGGGAACCAATTTTTGCTTTACGACGATCTAAAACAGCTGATCGTCGGGTTTCAAAATGGCCGCTGGCTGAAGAAAATGCCCCCCCCCCCCCGTGCTTAGGGACGGATTTCTATCTGCACAGGCATGGAAAATGGCCACCCCTATAGAGGATCTTCTCTGGACTGTGAGTTTTCAGCCTATTGGAACGCATTAACCAGGTTTTAATGTGTTTCAATTGGCTTTTTTATTTCGTTTGGTGATGTTTTCGTTCTACAGCGATTTTGCTGGAACAAATTAACATTGTCAAGCAAGTCACCACTGTACCTATGAGTTAGTGAGTGCTCCAATCCTGCAGGCATTCAAGAAAAAAATTGGAGAACTATCTATAAGATCTGCTTTGATTTGGAATATATGATTGATTAGAATCTATGATTCTAAGAAACTCTGAAGAAAAAAATGTTTAAGCATCAGGATGTGTTGTTGTAGATAACAGCCAAGATTAATTGGTGTTCCCAAATGTTGTGTATGGTTGTGAAACTGGGGCAATGAAGAAGACTGACAGGAGGAAAACCCTGATTGATTCACAATGAGGAGAGTTTTATGGATATTATGAACTGCCAGAAAGACAAGCTAGTGGGTGCTAGACCGAATGGAGCCTGAATTCTCAAAGTTAATTGACTAAACTGAGACTAATGTAACTTGGGCTATGGCTATGCAAATACCATTTGCTTCCTTTGGTCCAAATTATTAGGTCTTTTGGCACATCACCAATTCATACTTTGCCATACTTTGGAAGTGACGGGACAACCTGAACTTCATTGGATTCAAAGCTGTGGTTTCTCATCATTGGTACTCATCTGGAAGTTGAGTCATGGCAACTGGACTTCTTTCTTGTTCGGTTGAAAGGTTTCGCTACTCATCCAAAACTGAAAAAGCTGCTTGGACGAGTAGCGAAACATTTCAACCTAATCAGAAAGAAGTCCACTTGCAATGACTCAACTTCCAGATAATCACACCTGGCTGACTGAGAATCTTCAAAGATACATTGGTGCTTAGGTTGGTGAGGATTTGGGATGGTATCACTTTACTCAGTGGGTGGGTGGTGTAGAGTTTTTTGAATGCTGACCAGTGTTTCATACCATAAACTTTCATTCAAGAGTGAGATCACACATTAAGGCAATTGTGTAGAGTGCTGCCTCGCTTGATAATGTTAATTCGTTCCAGCGAAATTTCTGTAGAGCAAAAACATCGTCAAACGAAATAAAAAAACCCATTGTAATGCATTAAAACCCAGTTAATGTGTTCCAATGGGCTGAACACCTGCTTGTCCACCGCAGATCCTCCATACGGCAGCCATTTTCGGTGCCTGTAAAGCGAGGAATCCATCCTAGAAAACAGGGGAGGGGCATTTTGAAAGCCGGTGGCCATTTTGAAACCCAATGATCAGCTGTTTGCTGGTCGTCGTAAAGCGAAAAATCGGTCCCCGAAACAGGGAACTGATCAACGTGAAGCGAAATTTCACCATTTAAAACATCGTTGTGCGATCGTTTTGCGGATTCATTGTAGAGCGGGGTAATTGTCCAGCATGGCATGACTGCATTAGCCTTTTCTAGGGTTGTCTATCCAGATTTGCAAACCTGTCCATCCTGTGCTGTCAGACATGCAAGCAAAGTCACGAACCATGGATTGGTCCACACTTGTGTCGGAAGAAACAGACCGTTGTTTTCCTCCTCAGGGAGCACTGTGCTGAGATCCGGAATTGGCATCTTGTCTAAGTGAGGTTCCCAGAGAAAGATTCCAACTGATCCCTGTCTTTACTGTGTTGCTAATTTGCAGGAAGCTTCCTTCCCTCCTACTGGTGTACCTAGAAAAGCATTCTGAGGTTTGATTGACCGAGTTGCATTCTAGCACAGTGGTTCCCAACCGTGGGTAACCCAGATGTCCTTGAACTGCAATTCCCAAAAGCCTCTCTGTGCTGACCTGGGTTTATAGGAATTGCAGTCCAAGAATGCCTGGCTTACCCAAGGTTAAGAATCCGTGCTCTGGTGTGAGATAGGCCATACTCTGCTACTTGAGGACTCTATCATTGCCTTTCAGCTTTGCTCTGTGGCTTTGCGAAGCCAGATCCCTAAAAAGAGCCCAACAACCCAACCGCATTGAGGATTTTGCTCAATAACCCTAACTCCATCTAAAAGCTTTGTGGCACAGTACTTAAACTGCAGTACCACAGCCAAAAACTCTTCTCACAGCCCAGATTCAATCCCAGGTAGCCGGCTTGAGGTTCGCTCAGCCTTCCATCCTTCTGGGGTAGATAAACTGAGTATCCATCTCACTGGGGTGTGTATGTCTCAATGTGCAATCTGCATAATTAAATCATAAACCGGCCAGAGAGTGCTTTAAGCGCTAGGGCGCGGTGTACAAACGGCCCATTTTTGCTTTATGGCTGTGTAACAGAGGGCACAGCCTTTTATATTCTCCCTCTCCTTTGCAAAAATGGCCATAGAAGAGAAACGGGCTCCATTTCTCCCCTCCCTCCATTCTTCTACAAGCATAGACCAAAAGTCTGTATGCCAAAGATGTGGCATTAGCATAAATAATTATTGATTTTTCTTCTTTCCATCTCCATATCTGATCTAATTATGTTCATAAAAAGAGAAGACAAAAGGAGATATTATCTTAACAAGGATTTTTTTTTGTATTGTGTGAGACAGATTCCTGTCCCCCTCCCCCCATCCCGCAACGCACATACATCCACTGCCCTTTAAATAGCTATTTCATGTCTTCTACCTCACAGCAGGGAAGTATGATATTTGCCACCCCTTGGCAAAATGAATCCGCACGCCTCCCTGTGTAAAGCCGGGCCTCTGTGTATGTGAATTAGCTCTGGAGTTGTATTGTGTTTCTTCTGCTAATATAATATTGTTCTAGTGGTTGCCCCTGATTAAAGAAATACATAAATAAATAATTTATAATTTAATTAATAAGGTATAATATGCAAAGCGCTGTAATTTCAAACAGCTTGTAATGTCTCTAATGTACTTTCAATTTTTTTTTATTTTACATAAGGGCTATATTCATTATGTGGTTATGATAAACATACTAATGAATTTTATTACAGGAACAAATTTAAACATGTAAATGAGATCAAATAGTATTAAAATGCAAACGACGGAGAGAAACTTATTGCAAACTAACCTTGCCAACGTACTCATCGAGGTGGTGGGGAAAGGAAGGGGAGGAGAGAGGATGTAGAGTATAACTTTTTAGAAATACGGGTGATGAATGGATAGCCCTTTCGTGGATGCTCTGTATAAAAATCTATGCACATCCTGAGTATCCGTTCGCCAGCTTTGTGGATGTTGTTATTAGCATTAGGACTGAATAGGTCTTGTTCTAATCGCTGTTTCACCTTTGGCTAATTCTGTAAGGTACTAGTCCTCCATGATTCAGCACTGGTTAGGCCTCGCCTTAACTAATGTGTCCAGTTCTGGACACCACGCTTTAAGAAGGATGTCAACAAACTGGAGCAAGTTCATAGGAGGGCAACAAGGATGATCAGGGGACTGGAAACCAAGCCCTAGGACAGCCCTGGGCAAAGTGCGGCCCGAGGGCCACATATGGCCCATGAGCCACTCCTGTCCGGCCCGCCAGTCGTCGCTCCAGTCCAGTGTTCAAGCACTTGTTCAAGACCAAGACAGACTGGATTTCTCTCACTGAACAAGTTGAACATCAAAACCATTTATAGCTTCTTGTCTAAAGTTGATCAGTTGCTGCAAAAAAACTCTTTAGTATTTGTGAAGATTAACAAGTTTAAAATAAAAACAATCATAACATCACTGTTTCATTTTATTTTTAAGTAAAGTTGGTTCAGCCCCCGAACACCGTTCAGATTTTTCATGTGCCCCCCCCCATAGATATTAATTGCTCACCCCTGACATAGGAGGAAAGACTGGAAGAAGAAAACAGCGAGGAACTATGATAGCACGTTTAATGACGAATCCGCATAGCAATGTTTTTTTGGGATCGTTTTTGCGATCGCATTGCGATGATCGGTAAGCTGTTTCGCTTACCGATTTTTGCATAGCGATATTTTCCTAACAGCTGATCAGCGGTTCCAGAATGGCTGCCGGGTAAAAAAAATGGCCGCCCACAGTGTTTTCACCCCCATTCCTTGCTTACCGGGCAACGTAAATGGCAACCATATGGAGGATTTTCACAGAACTCTGAGTTTTTTGCCCATAGGAACGCATTAAACGTGTTTTAATGCATTCCTATGGGCTTTTTTGTTCTGCATAGCGACGAATCCGTATAGTGACGATTTTTCTGTAACGGATTATCGTCGCTATGCGGGGCACCACTGTACTTGGAAGGTATACAGAGGAGGGGCAAAATCTGTTCTCAGTCATCCCAGACTGAGGGACATGTAATCATGGGCTCAAGCGACAGGAAGCCAGATTTCAGCTGAATATCCGGGAAAACCTCTTAACTGTGAGAACAGTACGGCAACAGAACTAATTACCTTGGGAGGTGGTGAGCACACCAACGCTGGAGACATTCCAGAGAAAAATGGACAACTGTCGGTCAGATCTGCTTTGATCTCACATTGTGCAGGGAGTCGGACCCGATGGCCTTATAGGTCCCTTCCAACACAATTATTTTATAATTGTATTATTCTATACAGCTGCTGCTGTCCAATTCACAGACACTTCAGCCATGCTGTGCATCCTCACTGTCACGTGTCCATTTGGATTCCGTTATATGCAGCCCCATGGTTCTGTTGATTTTAATGCAGCTTCCGTGTTTATATTTACAGAGAAAGGTGACCCATGTGAATGATTTTTAAGGCTGCAACCTTATCCACCTTATTTATATTTATTTATTTAAAATATTTTTAGCCTGACTTTCTCCAAGGTGACTTAACAATGAGGCTGAGGAGCCTGACGCCGAGGGAGGCCCAGAAGGAAAAAACTAGAAACCGGGCCTTCTCGGCGGTGGCTCCTCACCTCTAGAATAACCTTCCTCCAGAGGTTCATGTGGCCCCTACGCTGGGCACCTTTAAAAAACAACTGAAAATGTTGTTTACACAAGCTTTCCCTCCAGTTAATACCTGATTTTTTCTTCTCTTACCTTTTTCTTCTTGGATAATTCGTTTATACTGATGTTTAAAAATTTTGTTATAATGTAATTTTGTTAGATTGTTGTTTTATGTGTTGGAAGCTGCCTAGAGTGCTCGTTCGACTAGATAGGCAGGATATAAATAAATAAATAAGCAAGTAATTAAGTAAGCAAGTAAGTAAGTAAGTAAGTAAGTAAGTAAGTAAGTAAGTAAGTAAGTAAATAAATGACAGTATTTATGCAAATAGCAGCCATTCAACTCAGGGAAAGCTTGCCTGAAGAGAAAGGTCTTCACCTGTTTACGGAAGGACAATAAAGGTAGGGCCAGCCTGGGCTCCAGTGGGAGGGAGTTCCAGAGTCTGGGAGCAGCAGCAGAGAAGGCGCACTCCTGTGTCTTGAACAGATGCACCTACGAAGGTGGTGGAACTGAGAAGAAGACCTTCTGATGACCTTAACACTTGAACAGGTTCGTGAAGGGAGATGCAATCCTTGAGATAGCTTAATGCCAAGCTGTTTACCTAGGAGTTTTGCCCCCCGGAACTTCACAGAGTTTATTTCTAAGTCAACATACAAAGAACTATACTATTAGTGCTGGATAGCTCAGTGGCTTAGGTTGGGAGTTCGATTCCCCACTGTGCCTCTTTGACAGATTCTGGACTAGATAATCCATAGTGTCTTTTCTAGCTTTGCAGCTCTAAGATGAGGATGGGGGTGATCTTCCAAAAAACCTCTTAAACACTATTAATACTTTTTTTTTTCATTTTAGGTGCCTTAATAGCATATTTATAAATAGAAGTATCCTTTGAGATGGAAAGAATATTTGCTAAATTAGGCCTTCTTCTCAACTCAGGCTGTTGTGCGAACAGCATGCAGAGTGTCTTATGACTGAAAAGATTCGATCAACCCATCTAGTGCTTTAAATTCTTCAACGAGGCAAGTTTGGGGCCATTTGAATCTTGAGCCTTTGCATGAAAAACAGATGCACAAGGACTGAATCATGGTGCCTTCTCAATATAAATCTATCCTCTACTTTTATTTCTATTCCACCTTTCGATTCAGAGGCTCAGGGCAGTTTACAAAATGGGGGAGGCATAGATGTAGAAATTTCAATATTGAAAATTAAATGTGGAGTAATATCAAAAGATTATCGGATATAAAACAATGTCAAAACACTGAAACACACATTAAAAAAAGACTGTAAGTGAAGAAAAGTGCATAATCCCCTGTTTAAAAACTCCGTTTGAAGGCTGATCAGTTACCAAAAGTTTGCTTGACGAGAAGGGCATTTGCCTGCCAGCAGACGGACAGCAGGAAGTGTTCGAGCCTAGCCTCCCATCAGTCTCCTCCCATCATGGCATCACCACTGAGGAGGCCCTGCATCTGGATCATGATGCCACCTCTTAAGTGCAACTCTTATCACTGTGCGTGACCTTATTTATGGGAGAAAAGTGACCAGGACATCTAAATCTAATCTCAGAGCTTCAGTAGCTGAAGAACCTACCCATAAATAAGCACAGATGCACCAACAGCAGTTTTTAGGAGTCACCTGGTTCATGTCTTCACAAGCACAGAGATGTGGACACCAATATTATTTTATTCAGGTGGAAACGAACAGTTCTTTTGCCTGAGTCCTAGTGAGGAAATGTTGAACTATTCTTCACCAAGAGGCACCAACATATGAATACAGGTAAAGGTAAAGGTTCCCCTTGACATTTTAGTCAGTCGTGTTCGACTCTAGGGGGCGGCGCTCATCCCCGTTTCCAGCCATAGAGCCAGCGTTTTTCCGTAGGCAGTTTCCGTGGTCACGTGGCCAGCACAACTAGACACGGAATGCCGTCACCTTCCCACCGAGGTGGTACCTATTTATCTACTTGCATTTACATGCTTTCGAACTGCTAGGTTGGTGAGGAGCTGGAACAAAGTGACGGGAGCGCACTTCGTTGCGTGGATTCGATCTTACGACTGCTGGTCTTCTGACCCTGCAGCACACAAAGGCTTCTGCGGTTTAGCCCGCAGCGCCACCACGTCCCTTTATATGAATACAGAGCACAGCTCAAATACTTATTGACATGGTTGTTCAGATAAAATATCCCATATTTGGGAGACCAAACCCTCATTGGTTTTACTTTTCCAAGTTCAATAAACCTATGGATTCCCATAAATTTGGGTGACAATTAAAAATCCCTCCCTCCTTTTTCTTTCTTTTCTGATTCCAGTGAACAGTAATCTGTGCATAATTACATTCAAATGAGATATTAGCATTTTGGGTGCTTATTCTCTGTTAATTGCAGAGTTCACCCACCATGGTGATGCTTCTGATAGAATCAGGAAACCTTATTGACCTGATGCTGCAAGGCATGTTTGGAAATTCTGCTGTATTCTCCGTTCTCCCCCCTTCCCTTTCCTCCCCTTGTATTTTTTGGCGTTTTGAGGAGTCCCACTGCTTTTATTACATTCCTGACACTTTTGTTAATAAATCATTGCAAAGTTAATGAAAATGGCATTCAGGCATATCCAAAATAATTGTGTCCTTTGTCATGCTAATAAATTGAAAGATGTTGATCCAGTGGCTGAATGCGTGCCCATTATGGTGAAGTTTGTGATATGTCTGCCTGTTGCTGTCCCGTGTTTGGGCTTGGGAGATCAGTCCATGAAGAACCGTTTGAGCTTGGGGCCATGGTGTGTGTGTGTGTGTGTGTGTGTGTGTGTGTGTGTGTGTGTGTGTGTGTGTGTGTGTGTCCGTGCGTGTGCGCACGCCTCTCCCCGAAAGCCCAGAAGTCAATAGTCTTAGTTCAAATGTTATACAAACAGCTCTTAATTAAGTTTGCAAATGGCAAAGGATAAGAGAATTCAGATTATGGTGCAGAACGCATCTTTGTGCTATCTGAAAGAATCAAATTTCTCTGCGGACCTAAGTATGCTAAAGGGTCGTTTGTACGTTTCCGTCCAGTCTTTGGCTTTTATTTTCAACGTTCTGTTTCTTTTTCTTTCTTTCTTTCTTTCTTTAAAGCAAAAGGGGCTTGTGGGGGCTCTTTGTGAGGAGATAACAGAGCGTAAGGCTATCAGAGAATCAGAATAATCGAGTTGGAAGGGACCAATAAGGCCATCGAGTCCAATTTATTGTTGCTTCTGTTATTATTATATTATGTTGTTTTGACCTTACTTTGTTAGCCGCCCAGAGTAGGGACTTCACCGCTAGTTGGGCAGGATAAAAGTGTCAATCAATCAATCAATCAATCAATCAATCAATCAATCAATCAGTCAAACAAACAAACAAACAAACAAACAAACAAACAAACAAACAAACAACCCTCCTGCTCAGTGCAGGAATCCAAATCAAAATATCTAGCCCCGTGCCCTCAAATTGTCAAAACTGCACTTCCTACATTGTTTTTATTTAATTTTTAAACTTGTGGGAGAGATAACTTGGTTTCATGAGGTGAATGAAAAGATTGGCTCATTTCTTCACCTGATGTTGTTCGTTGCCGGTTAAAGCAAAGGTGTCTGTATCGGCAGGGGTTAGGGATCAAAGTGAATTGTCCAAACAAACAAAAAATTGGAAGGGAAGGGGTACTGCGTTTGTGCGATCTTTTCTACTTTATTTTTATTTTCACTTTTTAAAAAAAATGTAAGTGCAAGTAGCACAGTAAATGTAACTCTCTGGCCAATTCTTTTTTTTTCCTTCCCGAAGTCCTAGCATTTCAGCAGGAAATCTTCTTCAAATTAATTGTTCAATTATAATGGTAATTTTATAATTTTATATATTTTATATTTTATATTGTTCTGTTTTATCTATATAAGCCACCCTGAGTAGACATGGTCTAGAGGGGCGGGGTAAAAATCCAGTCAATCAATCAATCAATCAATCAATCAATCAATCAATCAATCAATCAATCAATCAATCAATCAATCAATCAATCAATCAATCAATCAACAAAAAACAAACAAACAAATAAATTAGAAGGCATTAAGAGTAGTGCTTAGGCACTAGATAGGTGAGATAAAACTGTTATTAATTAAAAATAATTAAATTAGAAAATTAATTATTATTATTATTCTTAACATCCTCTTTAAGAAGAGCAGGAAATGCACGTTATTTATTTATCTCATTTGTTTATTCTGTTTTTATACCTGCCAACTAGCCAATCACTACTCTTTCAGTGGTGTACAACAAAAATATAAAATGTAAGTTATATCATTACTTTTGTTGTTTAGTCATGAAGTCGTGTCCGACTCTTCGTGGCTCCTAGGGACCAGAGCACGCCAGGCCCTCCTGTCTTCCACTGCCTCCCGGAGTTTGGTCAAATTCATGTTGGTCGCTTCCATGACTCTGTCCAAGCATCTCGTCCTCTGTCGCTGCCTTTCTCCTCTTGCCTTCACACTTTCCCAACATCAGGGTCTTTTCCAGGGAGTCTTCGCTTCTCATGAGATGGCCAAAGTATTAGAGCCTCAGCTTCAGGATCTGTCCCATATCATCACCACAGACACTAAGCAGTAGCACAGATAGAAAAACAGCAAGACTGGTGGCAATAATCATTGTAGAACATAAATATGATCAAGAGCTTCTAATGTTGGCTGTGGAGCCAGAGGTTGGGAGTTTGATTCCCTGCTGTGCCTCCTTGACAGGAGTTGGACTTGATGGTCCATAGGTTCCCTTCTAGCTCTGCAGGTCTAAGATGATGATGATGGCAGATTGGAGAGCAGGGAGCGAGAATGACTGGACTCCCAGACCTGCTGAAGCTGTCCAACTGTGACCTGCCAAGTCTGGAGTGAGAGCAACCACCAGCGTCTCTCACCTTTCCACTCCAGTGACAATAACTTCTCCCAAGAAAAACAGCATCCAAGAACAATGTAGGTTGCAATTAATATTTCAGACTATAAATGAGACAATGCATGTGTCGAAAGTGTGCTCCTAGATCTACCCCACCGACTACCTACCTACCACTTTGGTTGCGTGTGAATTAGAGATGGGCATGGACCAGGGGAGCAGTGGTTTGTGATCGTTCATGATTCGTAGCTAACCACGAACCATCACGAACTGCCCCCAAAAATGGACTGGTTTGTGGTTCGTTTTTCAAGTTTGTGCCGGAGGGGGGACTGCCCACCCACTTGCCCTTTTCCCACTCCTTTGCCACTGCTATCATCAGAGATAACGGGCCAGCTTTTAGTTGCTTGCTTGCTTTTTTGTTTGCTTGACTGTTATACCGCCCGTCCGACTGCCAGGCCCACTCTGGGACATTTACATATTAAACCAATACATCATCAAACAGCCATTTAAAACATAAAGAGAATAATTATAAAATCAAAACTTAACACAAACAGACCAACAAAGTCTAGCAGAAAAAAATAATTAAAATGAAATGGAAGCAAGGCGGCAGACTGATAATGTAAATGTTAAGACAGGGTCTTTTAAAAGGTCTGGAAAGACTTGTCTTAAAAACCATGTTTTTAGCGATCATTTGGAAGTTCCCAGTGTAGAGGCTAGATGGATTTTGGCCTGGAGGTTGTTCCGGATTCGGGAAGCTTCCCTTCTAGGAGCCATGCCCACTGCCTCTGAGCATGTGCCTGATACCAAATTAATAGGCAGAAAAGCCAATCCGCAGTGGCAGGACCAGATAAGGAGGTAATTGGGGGCATACAGGAGGGGGTAGGCGGACATCTGTTTTGCCAAAGAAAATAAAGTGCTGACGAGGATAAAAACTGGCACTTCATTTTGCTTCTGCAAAAGGGGACCTCTTTACTGGGTTGTGAACCGAATCTTGAACCAGCCCGATTTGTTGTTGTTGGGTTTTTTGGTTCACGGTTCACTTAGTGCCCATCTGTAGTGTGACTATATCCTAACAAGACTGCTTCTGGGAAAGGCCCTCATTTGGGCTGACATGGGTGCCCACTTAGATTGCTTCCAAGGAGGTAAGGGCAGACTAGTCCAACACACACACCCATCTGCGTTCATGACCATTTGTACGGAGAGTGAATACAATTCAGCCTTCCCACGATGGAGAAGACTGCTGTTGGATTGTGAAACTTGAGGAGGTGGGGAGGGAAGAGAGAACATTTTAGTTCTTTCTCAGAAGATTTACCATAATCCACAAATGTCTTTATATTTGGGATGGCAAGAACAAGAGGTTTAAAGAATGTGCATGCGGGAGAAAGCCAAACTGAAAGACCTCCTTCCTAACCCTTGCTTCCCAGAGGGCTCTTATGTCCACATAAATCAGGGAATGGCAAAGCAAATGAAAAAGAAGGGCATGCACCGCCATGGGTCCTCGGCCAAAGCCCTCCAGCAAAGCTGCTTGCTTTACAAAGCAGTTTAAAGAAACAGACAACCAACACACACACACACACACACACACACACACACACACACAGACACACACACACACACACACACACACACACACACACGCCAACCCTGTGATCATTGCTCCCTTTCATTTAGATCCCCACCACCACCACCACCAAAGCATACAGAATGCTTGGAATGACTTTGAAAGGGTGAAAAACAAATATTGCCTTACCCGGGCTCTGTGGGTCAGAAAACAGGCAGCTTTGTAGCCTTGGGCAAGCTGCACAGCCCCTGACTGTCCCCAGAAGGAAGGAATGGTAAACCACTTCTGAGTACTGTGTACCTTGGAAGGGTTTTTTTTCTACCTTAAAAACCTTGGAAGAATTTGCAATTAATTTGCTGGCACGCAGTTGTTATTTCCAAGGTCCACGCTAGAGGTATGCAAAGCCAATGATGTATGTAAGATAAAGGTAAAGATTCCCCTTGACATTTAGTCCAGTCATGTCCAATTCTAGGGCCGTAGTGCTCATCCCCATTTCCAAGCCATAGAGCCAGCGGTTTTTGTCCGTAGACAGTTTCCGTGGTCATGTGGCCAGCATAACTAGACACGGAACGCTGTTACCTTCCCACCGAGGTGGTACTGTATTTATTTATCTACTCGCATTTTTACATGCTTTCGAACTGCGAGGTTGGCAGGAGCTGGGAGAAGCGACAGGAGCTCACTCCGTCGCGTGGATTCGATCTTACAACTGCTTGGTCTTCTGACTTTGCAGCACAGAGGTTTCTGCTGTTTAACCTACAGTTGCACCACATCCCATATTGATGATGTATGTATTGGGCCACTAAAAAAAAGTATATTTATTTTAGTTCTGCACTATTCACAGATCTGTGGTGCCCAGCCTGATGAAGAATCATAGAACAGTGAAAGCTAGCTGACATTTGTGGTGTGTGTGTGTTGTGTTTTTTTTTAGTGATCTGATAAAGACAGGTGTTGGCAAGTCTTTAGGTCCAAGCCTCAAGTCCAAGTCTGAGTCTTTGGTAACAAGTTCCAAGTCCCAAGTCCCTATTAAAAACCAAGGTTTTGTTCCCAGAAAAACAGGGAGGGACTGGGTGGGTTCCAAGTCGTGAGTCCAGTCCGAGGCATTGGAAAAAACTCCAAGCCAAGTCATCAGTGCGACGTAAGTCTTGACTTGACAGCGAGTCCCAAGACTCAAGTCCCCATCCCTGGATTCAGGTATCACCGACCTTTGCCTTGAGATGGTGTATAAAGACCAGGTGGGTTCTTCTTCTTTTTAAAATCAAACCTAGAGTTATTCCTGTAACCTTTTTTTTACCAATATTTTCTATTTAGTTCTATTCAGATATCCTTAAAGCTTGTGGAGCCTACACCTCATTGAATCACAGAACTGCAATGATCTGAAGAGGGAGATACTGCATGGTCTAGGTAGCCTTTCCACGTGAATCAACTCTCCTCTCCATCTCTGATTTCTGGCTCCCATGGAGAAGGGACTTTGGCAGACCCACCTCCCTCTTTTCAAAAGGACTAACTTTTCTTTAATTGGAGCTTTGGTTGAAAGGGTGGGGCTAGAGCAGTCCATTAAACACGGGATCCATCTAAGTACCCTTGGACAGGGTTTATATAACTCTTTAATTTGGTGTCATCACCCAACTTTGGGTCAATATCGATTGAGAGATATGACCTGTCTTGTCTTCATCAGAATGCATGGAGTATTAGAAGGGGGGGGGGACTAGGACCTTTTTGAGTCTGGAATTGATAGTCCATAGAGTGGTGGTGCTGCGGGTTAAACCACAGAAGCATCTGTGCTGCAAGGTCAGAAGACCAGCAGTCGTAAGATCGAATCCACGCGACGGAGTGAGCTCCCATCGCTTGTCCCAGCTCCTGCCAACCTAGCCGTTCAAAAGCAGGAAAAAATGGGAGTCGATAAATAGGTACCACCACAGTGGGAAGGTAACAGCGTTCCATGTCTAGTCACGCTGGCCATGTGACCACGGAAACTGTCTACGGACAAACACTAGCTCTGTGGGTTGGAAATGGAGATGAGCACCGCCCCCTAGGGTCAGACACAACTGGACAAACTGTCAAGGGGAACCTTTACCTTTACCTTTTATAGCACATCATGCAGGCCTTTTCAGAAAAGAGGGCCATTGCTTTCTGTTATACCGGCAAGCGAAGGAGAGCGCTTCCATCTTGTTGCAGTGAATTCTTGTTAGAGCAACAAAGATTCTGGAGTGACTTGTGTTTGTCATCAGGACTGTTGGTGTTGTCCAAAAACTCAAGAGCCGGACCAGAAACTTCCACCTCCGCATGGATGTTGAAATCACCCAAGACCAGTAGCCTTGGGGATCCCAACAGTGCCGTGGAGACAAAATCAGCCAAATCCAGTAAGGAAATTGCTGGATCTTGGGGAGCACAATATGCCAGCAAGATCCTAATACCATCCCTGACCCCACATGAGACACGGAGGGCCTCCAGACCAGGTGTCGCCACGGCAAAAAGCATACCAACCACCAGAGTGTTTTTATAAACAATGGCTACTCACTCCCCCCGACCCCCAGGTCTACTCTGGTGTTGAATGGAATAACCGGGTAGACAGGCAAAGGACCGAGGAATGCCCCCATCACTGCCCATCCAGGTTTTGGTTATGCAAGCCAGGTCTGCATCCTCCTCCAGGATTGTCCTAGTTCACAATATTTCACAATTCAGGTAATAATATAACATATTGTACTATAGATATGGGATCAGATTGTATTAATGAGTTAAAAGCAAGCCATTGGTTGTTTCAAAAGGTTTAGAAGTTTCCTGATCTCTAATTTTTTGTTTGCTTTTGAGTGACGGGCTATTGTTTTGTTTTTATTTTTTTGGAATCGCACAGCAAACGCAAAAGGTTCGTCCTATGCGCTTCTACACTCCCTCCCATTCTCCCACTCTTACTTAAAGCTGGTAGAGTTGTATTATGCGCACTGACATGTGTGTCATGTTCACTTTACTCCTCCGCTCTGCTACTAGTCAAAACCTAAAAGTTTTAGCCCTCCAGTTCTCTCCAAAGGGGTCTAACCCGGCTTGAAGAAAACGATTCTGTCTGCTATCAATTTGTACCTCATCATTGCTGGCAATAAACATGCCAGCATTTGAAACTGCAAGCTGTTCCCTGACCGTTGTTGGCTTTCATTAGCTGGCTTGACCCTGCAGGGCAAACGGCAGTGGGAAAATAATGTATTTTGACGAGAAGTAAACTGAGGAAACATGACATGGATGCTCGGCAACGAGGCTCCCATGCATTCCTAAGGTGTCATTTTTAATAAACGGAAGTGTGGTTGTTTCTTTCTGTCTTTATATGATGAAGTCAAATGGCAAGCAAGTCATTGAACTGCATCTTATCAGTGTCCACTTGGCAAGCACGGTGCCACGGCTGTCTACAGTTGTGACTGTCTTTCCTTTTAAAGAAAAGTTGAAACCTAACGAAATGGACTAAAAATAGAGAAAGCACTATTTTTGGTAAGTCCCTTGGACAAACTGTTGATGTAGGCCTCAACCCTTTAAGAATGATCACGTTTGGAGTGGATCGGGTTTTGGTACAGAGACTGCCTTGGTCGCCCTGTACGATGACCTTTGCCGGGAGAGAGACAGGGGGAGTGTGACCCTGTTGATACTCCTGGACCTCTCAGCGGCTTTCGACACCATCGACCATGGTGTCCTTCTGGATAGGCTGGCTGGGTTGGGAGTTGGGGGCACCGTTTTACAGTGGTTCCGCTCCTTCCTGGCTGACCGTGTCCAGAAGGTGGTGCTGGGGGACAGTTGCTCTGCCCCATGGCAGTTATGTCATGGGGTTCCTCAGGGCTCAATACTGTCCCCCATGCTGTTCAACATCTACATGAAACCGCTGGGAGAGGTCATCAGGAGGTTTGGGCTGAGGAGTCAGCAATATGCTGACGATACTCAGCTCTACCTCTCGTTTTCCACCAATCCAGGTGAGGCAGTTTCTGTGCTGAACTCGTGTCTGGACCTGATAATGGACTGGATGAGGGTTAATAAATTGAAACTCAATCCAGACAAGACGGAAGTGCTGTTAGTGGGTGCTTCACCGGACAGGCTGGAGGGCCATTTCCCCGCCCTGAATGGGGTTACACTCCCCCTAAGGGACAGGGTCCGCAGCTTGGGGGTGCTCCTGGACCCCAGTCTAACACTGGAAGCCCAGGTGGACTCGGTGGCCAGGGGCGCCTTCCTTCAGCTGCGGAAATTATACCAGCTACGGCCCTACCTGGACGAGCGGAGTCTCATGACAGTCACACATGCACTGGTAACATCCCGCATAGATTACTGCAATGCGCTTTACGTGGGGCTGCCTTTGAAGACGGTCCGGCGACTGCAACTGGTCCAGAATCGAGCGGCGCGGCTGGTGAGTGGTGCAGCTGCCAGGGAACATATCAAGCCGATTCTGTATAAGTTACATTGGCTACCAGTTGCTGCCCGGGCCCAATTCAAAGTGCTTGTTTTGACATATAAAGCCCTAAACGGCTTGGGCCCTGGATACCTGAAGGACCGCCTCCTTCCATATGAACCTACCCGGCAGTTAAGATCTAGCCAGGGGGCCCTTTTGAAAGAGCTGTCCCTTAAGGAGGTAAGAGGGACGGCTTGTAGACAAAGGGCCTTTTCGGCAGCTGCCCCCAGACTATGGAATGCCCTCCCGACTGAGATTCGTCTGGCGCCGACGCTGATGATATTTCGGCGCCAGGTTAAAACCTTCCTGTTCCAGAAGGCTTTTAATTGAAATAATATTAGCTGTGGGTCTGATGGCAATTTTAATTGTATCTTAATTGTATTTTAATTATTTTATCTTTTACTGTATTGAATTTTAATTATTGTAAGCCGCCCAGAGACCTCTGGGTAGTGTGGGCGGCATATAAATTGAATAAATAAATAAATAAATAAATAAAATTAAATTTGGGGAATATTTGTATAAAAGTAATAAGTCAGTAACGGCAATGTGCTGAAAAATATTAATGTGTATCTTTTCTCAGACCATTCAGATTCCAACCAGACTTTGTTTCTAAGCGGGATGTACCGTACACACCTCAGTTTGTTTTGTTCTTACCACCACCTCAGAATCTATAGTTACTGAGCATGCTCAGACTGTTTGTAGGGAAATAATTGACTCACTGAGGTATTTCAAGTGAGCAAATCGTTCCAACGCCCTACAGGGCTCTCCCCAAACATACCAATGGTCCTCTACTGCAGTTTTGGCACCCTTCACCAGTTAAATTCATTGATTTGTCAGGAAAAATAGCTACAAGTTCCACAGAGTCCGTCGTTTTCTCATTGACTGCACTTAAATTCTCAATAACTCACTCTGAGACAATTGTAGGAGAAAGGGTAAGAATAATTTCTTTCCTTACAGTGGCTTAAAATAGCAGGCTTGTGTATATTGCTTTCTTTAAGGGACACATACTTAGCAACCAACCAAACAGATCAACAGCAAACAAACAGCTGCCATTAACTGACTACAGAGAGGGACAGCACACTCGACCAAGATGTGGGGCTCTCTTTGAATTTCAAAAGCTGGAAGGAAATGTTGATTAACGTTGGCTAGATAAACAGTTACCCCAGTTCAGAAAAGTCCCACCCAGTCACTCAAACCATAGAGAGCATATGAGTTTGCAAATAAAACTTCAACAAAACCATTCCTTCTAAAAGGGATTTTTAAGTGGCCATTCTTAAATCATAACACTGACATATCTGCATCCACTTAGTTACAAAAACAGAGAAAAAAAATCACAGATGAAAAGGCTAAGGGTGAGGTAGAACTAGTAAATGGCAAAGGTTTTTATGCAACCTCCCGTTATATGCAGAAAGAAACCAATTCTTATGTATTCCTCGCCCCCTTAGAAATTACAGGTCCTTAGGCTTTTGAACCCTGGGCATTCATCATGCGAAAGAGATTCCAGAATGCTTTCCAAACGCACACCCTGTCAACCATGATCTTCTTTATTTTTAATTTTACTTTCCATGTCAGGAAGTTGAAGAAAGCTTTATAGGTTCAAGCTTGCTGAACCGTGATACTGGCTCTAAAGCTACAGTCAGTGAAATTTCATTTAATAGCATATTGATGATGGTCGAAGGGGCAAGAAACATCTGGTGAGCTAGGAAAAAGGGGGGAAAAAGACCCAGCTAATTATTAAATGGAGGCAGGAGGAAGAACTGTTCAGCAGAAATGTATTTGTTAGTTAGGATCCTCTTTATTTTAGATCTTGTGGGGGATACTGATGGAGTTTTATCAACTTCGCATACTGCCTTCAGTAGGTTTGGCTGGGAGGGAGCGTCCTGGGCTCGGGTGACTATCAAACAATCAATCCAGCAGTAACCAATTGTTCCTTCCCTGCCTCTGATTTCAAAGACAGCCTCACCTGTCTATTCCATCTCTGTTCCCCTCTATTTCAGTCTTCTTGCCGTTCTTGTGCAGTCGGAAAGTCTGCTGGAAGCAGTCAGCGAGTTTGCCGAGGCTTGTTGCTCAAAGCAGTCATGTTTGTTTCAGTATACTGTTTGATCTGTTCAACTGTAAGTAAATGGAACCTTTTATTCTTTATTGCACCAATGTCTTGGAGTGACTCATTGAGACAGTAAGTGCCAGTTAAGAAGAAAAAAGGGGGGTGGGGGGTGGCCTACTCTGAGGAAACGTGAAGCTTTTCTGCTCTGTTAAGTCCCCACACTTCTTCTGCACAGCTAGAGGAATTCCAACCAAAAATTCAGTACTCCGCAAAAGATATAACCTTGGGTTTCCTATTGTTTGCTAATGATCCATTTATTTATCTTTGCTGGGAAATGCAAAAAGAAAAAGTTATGCACTGAGGCCGAAATGAGTTTCTCTAGCTGCAGAAATGCTTTAAAACAGTACATCCTTGACCAAAAGGGTCATTCTGAACAAAGCTGTCTTTCAGTGTTTCAAGATATTTCAGGTCACATCTTATAATACCTCGTACGAGATATGAGCAGAAGCACTCACTTAAGAAGTCCTTCTAAGAAAAGGATTTATGTAAACAGTTTAGAGCCTGTCTTTCACCCAGATGGATTCCACGGTGGTATTCAAAGTTGAGATGGGCGAGCATTCTTGAGGGGCTCGCCCATCTTTCCTGTACCATAACGGTTATCCATTTTTCTGCCCATCCTCGTGATTCTTTAGAACTTCCTTCAGTGGTAATTCTTGTTGCTCTCAGAGTTTAGCTTGCCCTACCATCGCTCTGCCACCTCCTCAACAGCACATGATTCATGAAAGGAAAAAGCTCAGAAGAACTTCCATTTTGAACCCAGGACTGCCTGAATCCCCCCCCCCCCAGCAGCACAGGATACCATTTTGTGAAGGGTATCGGATTGTCCTTTATCTGACCTAGCAAATAGGGGCTGAGGTCAGCGGGTCCCCTTGAATGAAAACACTCAGGAGCCTTCAACCCTTGCTGTGCCAGCCAGGATTTTTGGGAGTTATAGTCCAAGAACATCTGGAGACTCCAGGTTGGTGCAAACAGAGTGGGTCAGGGATTCCACACCAGCTAGCTGTTGCTTCCACGTAGCTAGCTGTTGCTTCTCTCCCTAGATGTCAAGCTGGATAAACGCATTGGGAAAGCAGCTACCATGTTCTCAAGACTCACAAAGAGAGTATGGCTTAATAAGAAGCTGACCGCATATACTAAGATCCAGGTCTATAGAGCCTGTGTCCTGAACACACTCCTGTCCTGCAGTGAGTCCTGGACACTTTGTGCACGGCAGGAGAGGAAGCTGAACACATTCCGTATGTATCGCCTCCGATGCATTTTTGGTATCACCTGGCAGGACAAAGTTCCAGACAGAGTAGTCCTTGAACGAGCTGGAACTTTTAACATGTATAGCGCCGTCTACGTTGGCTTGGGCATGTTGTGAGAATGGCTGATGGTCGGATTCCAAAAGATCTCTGTATGGAGAATTAGTGCAGGGAAAGCGCCCCAGAGGGAGACCACAGCTGTGATACAAGGATGTCTGCAAGTGGGATCTGAAGGCCTTAGGAATGGGCCTCAACAGAGGGGAAACCTTGATGTCTGAGCGTTCAGCCTGGAGGCAGGCGGTGCATCATGGCCTCTCCCATTTTGAAGAGACCCTTGTCCAGCAGGCCGAGGCAAAGAGGCAGTCCCAAAAGTAACACAATCAGGGAGCTGGACAGGGGACAGATTGGATTTGTCTTCAGTGTGGAAGGGATTGTCACTCTTGAATTGGCCTTCTCAGCCACACTAGACGCTGTTCCAAGTCCTCCATACAGAGCACTTTACCATAGTCTCTCGAGACTGAAGGATGCCTACACTAGCTGTTGCTTCCAAGGATGGAAGGGCAGGGGAGCAGAGGATAAACACAGACAGAGCAGTACCAAGGGGAAAGGAAAAAGTGCCAGTGAGGAAGAGGCTGGGGAAGAAGGATGGGGAGAAGGGATGTGGCAGGAGCAGTCATCCATTGGCATGTCTGAACAAGAAGGAGCAGCAGAGACCATGATGTTTGCCATCCTCCTCCTCCTCAAACATCAGCCCAGAAGAACGCCGGGCAACAAGGAATGCCTCCCCACCGTGTGGTTCCCCCAAACCCAATGGTTCAAAAGAGCCACTTCCCAACTCTGCTAAGTCACAGATCACATCTTAGCAGAGCACCGGCCGGCTGGCAGGAAAGACAGAGCTATGGCGCAGGAGGAAACTAGTCAAGGTATCCATGAGGTGGGCAAACTGGGATTTGCAGAGGAATTGAGCCGCATGGGCAAATGGCAGTGCCAGGCTTAATTGCACCAAGGTGCTCCAGATGGCATGGCCAAGGCAACGCAGAGCCAACCTGGTTCTGATCCTAAGGTGACCTGCCTCGCGTCGGGTCCTTGAGACAAACCACACCGCTAGTGAGAAGAGAAGACTCCCTGGAAAAGACCCTGATATTAGGAAAGTATGAAGGCAAGAAGGGGACAACAGGGGATGAGATGTGGGACAGTGTCATCGAAGAGACCAACATGAATTTGACACAACTCCGGGAGGCAGTGGAAGACAGGAGGGCCTGGCGTGCTCTGGTCCATGGGGCCACGAAGAGTCGGACACGACTAAACGACTAAACAACAACAACAACAGTAAGGCTCAAGTGAAGTCTCACCTCCTGCTCCTGAGGTGGTCCTGCTCCTGTAGCAACTCTTCATCTTTGGGATTGTGGCTTTATATGACCCTTGCCCGCCATGTGAAGTTGGTGCGAGCATGGCCAGGGCCTGCTGCTCTTGCTTGAAGAAGGAAAAGAGAGGTCTTTCAGTCCCATCCTGAACCTGCTAAAATAGAAGTCCCACCATCTGTGAAAGCCGGCTTCATTTGCTTTCAAGGGTCTCCAAGGGGCCCCTCCCCTGTGAGGGACTAGGGACCTCACAGGTTTCACCCAGGCCCGTTTCCGCACATTCAAACCGAAAAGAGAGAAGTTGCTTCCGCGTCCTGCAAGAATACTCCAGCCACTATGGCTACTAGGGTATTTTGAGACCTAATTTAGTGGATAGAGCAATAGACTAGAAGGCCTGGGTTCAAATCTCCACTCAGACACAAAAAAAAACTCACAAGGAGTTTGGAACTGGTAAAAGCGCTTCTTAAATATCTCACTTACCTTGAAAGGCCTGTCAGGGTTGTTATAAGTCCGTCCCTACTTGAAGGCACAACAACAACAATTCTAATCAAAATAATATTTTTTTCAAGCACTGTGTCAATTTTTTATCTTTGAGTCTTTTCTTCCCAGCCTCTAAATTTCAATTAGGTCCCTGGGAAAGTGTCTTTGCATCTCTTACTTTGACAAAGAATGCTCTGGTGATGGATAACAACAGTAGTAACAATAAGGATGGTACCCCGAATAACTGTCACCCTCTTTCTGGGCCATTTGTCTCTTACAGCTATGGTTTCCTCCACCAGAAACGGCTGACCTGAACCGCCAAACATGGTAAAAACTACCCATACTTCTTTTTTTTCCAATCCAAGCTCTGAGACTGGCTGGCCAGTGAAACAAAACCCATTTCTTTACACCCATACATGGAGGGCAACAAGGATGATCATTGGGCTGGAAGCTTATGAGGAAAGGCTGAACAAACTGGGCATGAGAAAAGAAGACTGTGGGGTGATATGATCACACTTTTTCAAATACTAGAAAGGCTGTCATTCAGAGGAGGGACAAGATCTGTTCTCGATCATCCTAGAGTGCAGGACATACAACAATGGGCTCAAGTTAAAGGAAGCCAGATTTCTATTGAATATCAGGAAAAACTTCCTAACTGTTAGAGCAGTACGACAATGGAACCAATTACTGCAAGAGGTGGCGAGTGTTCCAACACTGGAGACATTCATGAGAAATGTAGAGAACCACCTGGCAGATATTCTTTGATCTGTATTTCTGCACTGAGCAGGGGGTTGGACTTGATGGCCTTAAAGGCCCCTTCCAACACTATTCTATGATTTTATGATTGGAAATACAATGGTGTGGATGATCTTGGCCGTTGTCTCCAATAACACATCCTTACACTTTTCTAGTTCCTCCATTTCTGTCCTTCCGAGTCTTCTTCTGATTTCTTGGCTGAAGTCTCCGCTTGTATTGATGAGTGAACCAAGGTACAGGAAACCCTATTAGAATCACCATAAGTCTCAGTCTTCTCCTCCTCCTCAGTTCTCTTTAGTCCAGCCACATATTAAAGATTCCACTGGGGCTCTGAAAGTTAATTCTTAAAATTGTTTGCATGCGTTCACAACACTGCTACATGTAAAGGCCACATTGCTTTACAGGTCCTCTTCATGAACACAACAGGCCTTTTGGGTGACATTTCCTTTTCTCTTTGTTTATTCACATCGAGAGTCCAAAGATAATTTTTGAAAGCATCGCCACCGACAAAATTAAGGGAACTTTTGTCATATTGCAGGTGATGTTATTCATGTGCTCCTGCAAAGCTTTATGCATTGACTTAAGAATTGCGAGAAGACAAAACAAATGGGTTGAGGAGCGGGAAGAGATCTTTTGTAAGTTTAATAAATTCTGGGCTGCAAGATCATAATTGCACAATAAGGATGTGAGTCTGTTCTGTGAAAATCAATGGGAGATTTTTTTTCATGACTGCAGGCTCTGAGTTTTCTTTGCATTTAAATAGCTCATACTGCAGTCATCTCTTAATGTTTGTGTGCATAAAAATAGATCAGGAGGTAGAGGGGAAGAATGCTAGAACTCAGGCATAAATCATATGCACGAGAAGTTGCAAAATATCAATATTGTAAATGAATAAAATAAATAAATGATGTATTTATTTTGAAAAGGATCCTGTGGTTGATGGATGGCAGCAGAAGGGTAATTGCATAATTTGTGGTGGCAAATTGTTGCTTATTAATGCAATGTTATTGTGGTTCCTGATTGTGCAAGCTGGCATATGCTCTGGAAAACAAGGAACAGCTAATTAATGAGTGGTCATTTGCACCTAAGTCTTACATGATTTCCATTATGCTAATGTAAAACTGGCTAGGGAACTCCAGCCACTAATAAAAGTTCATTGCTGTAGAATAGCAAAGTATTTTTTTTTCTTTACAGTCTCAATGTAAACTTGCTTGTTTTGTCACGCTAATTGTTTCCCATTTCTATAAATATGCAAAATTTAAAATTAGGGCTTCAATTTGGTCCAAATTAATTGTTTTACAAATTGCCAGTGAATTGCTTCAAGCTGATTTGTAACCTGTCCAATTCAATTTGAATCAAAATATTTCAGAGTATTTATACGTATTTTTATCTGTCGAGAAAATGGGAATGAAAAGGAAAAGAAAATAGAGGAAATAAAGGAGTCCAACCTGGGCTTGTGGGTAAAATTCAGGTTTGTTATATTGTGTCGAGATGGTCTACAGGGTACCTTTTTCTGCTCACTACCATTCATACTTGTTGAAAAAGAGCTTTGTGTTTAGGTTAGAAGTGGTCAACTAATGCAAAAAGTAATCCACTTCTGCTATTTTCCCTTTCATGGTTAGAAGAGGGTATCCCATAAACCATCTTGACTGCTGCCATTGGTGTTGTCAACATTCAGGCTGCCCTTTGCTATGGAAAGCTCTGCTGGCAATGTGGGCACGATATTCTCCAGCATTATTGGGCCATTTCCTGGCTTTTGGAATTGTGATTACAGGAGCACAATATGCCACATTCATAACCCAGTGTTTTTTTAAGAATTAAATCAACTATTGCTCGACCTTCAGGATGCAGGTAAAACTCCCATAGGTTTCCTTCCTTCCTTCCTTCCTTCCTTCCTTCCTTCCTTCCTTCCTTCCTTCCTTCCTTCCTTCCTTCCTTCCTTCCTTCCTTCCTTCCTTCCTTCCTTCCTTCCTTCCTTCCTTCCTTCCTTGGAAGCCATCCAATTTAATCAAATTCATTAATTTACTCAACAAAAAGATTTGTTGACAAGGGAAGAAATACTCCCGGTTAGTCCCTTCACTGCCATAGTGCGCAGAATACCCAATCTTTGCCTTGCTTGTTAACTTTGCCATTCATCCTGTCTGGCACACTGGCATGCACAGTGAAAGCAGGGGGGGACAACTCAAAATGCTGCAAAAATAAAGCCTTTGTTTTGTTGTTATTGTTTAAGTCCTTAAAAGTTGTGCCCGATTCTTTGTGACCCCATGGACCAGAGCAGGCCAGGCCCCCCTGTCTTCCACTGCCTCCCAGAGTTGGGTCAAATTTATGTTGGTCGCTTCGATGACACTGTGCAACCATCTCATCCTCTGCTGTCCCCTTCTCCTCTTGCCTTCACACTTTCCCAACATCAGAGGCTTTCCCAGGGAGTCTTCTCTTCTCATGAGATGGCCAAATTCTTGGACCCTCAGCTTCATTAGGCATTCAAAGAAGAAGAAGAAGAAGAATGGTCAGATCCTATTCCTAATGCTGTTGCAATCTACCCACTCAAATCCAACGAGGGACTCAAGACATCCATGGCATATTCACATGCACATGTACTCAATTGTTTGGAGTGTAATGCAGAATGAGATCTGCAGCTGCCTAAAATAAAGAAGACAAACCTTCAATGCACCATCACCTTACTGAAAATGAAAGGGATGCCAGTAGAAACCTCTAAGAAACATCCTTGCCAAGACACAAAATGGTTGTAGATCACAAGCCCATGGAAGTTTATCTCATTACCATAATCTGAGCCCTCCTAGGACCTCTGTGATTGAAATTTCCAAGAGAGCTTGGCCTTTTGATTAGCATCTGAGTTGTCAATGTCCTTCTGCTTTGGACTTCCAGGTTGTGTTAAACGGTGAACATCTTAGATGCTTGACCTTCAGCTACAACTAATACTTCTTCTGGTCCTCATGTGCTGTGCTGAAATATCAGTGACTAGGAAATTGCTGACTACCACCACCATTTCCTCTTCTTGGAGGCTGGATGCGATCACAGTTATTTTGACTTTGGACATGGCTGCTTTAAAGAACGATATGTTGCATCTCTTCCAGTACCTAGGATTCTTGGATAACAAATTCTTCTTCTTTCTACACTTATTTTGCCATTTCTTTTGCTTTGATCTATCAGTTATAGCAATCTGTACTTTCCATTTTGTAGTGTGTACCCAAAGTATTCTGTCTTTCTGTATTTTTGAATTCTTTTATTTCTTGGCCTTTATCCATTCAATATATTTTGTTGGTGAACAGAAGTGTGTATGTGTCTGACAGCCTCTCCTAAGCTGTCTAAATTGAACTGCTGTCCTCAAGTGTGGTACGGAATACTATCTTACTCTCAGTATGGAAATAGGATTCAGGTCCTAGCCCAGCCAGCTTCAATAGGTGGAAAAGGGGAAGAAATACCAAGAGGGTAGGATCCCATCATGTTTTAAAGGAGGCAGTAGCAACAGCATTGTTGGAAAAGCCCTCCTCGGACCCCATGGTACTGGGTAATTATTGGCTTGTCTCTAATGTTCTACAGTGGTACCTCGACATACAAACTTAATCTGTATTGGAACAGCATTCGTACGTCGAAAAGTTCGTAAGTCGAGGCAAACTTTTCTATAGAAAACTAATTGAAAACCATTTAATATGTATCTGCTGTTTTCTGTTCGTATGTCGAGGTGCTGTTCATAGGTAGAGGCATTAGTTCCCATAGGAACTAATGCAAAGCCAGTTAATCCGTACTCTACCACTAGGAGGCATTTTTTCTTTTGACCTAAGATGGATTTAGGTAAAAAAAAGGAGCAGGAAATTTTTTTTGCTTTTTTTCGGTTCATAAATCGAGGCTCCGTTCGCAAGTCGAAGCAACATTTTGCGAACGGAGCCGTTCGTAACTCGAATCGTTCGCAAGTAGGGACGTTTGTAAGTCAAGGTTCCACTGTATTCTTGGACTATGTGCTAGAATGGATCATGGCTTCTCAGCTTCAGGAATTCCTGTGGATTATTTAGATCCATGTCAACCTGGCTCCAGGCCTGGTTATAGGACAGAGATGGCTTTGGTCACCTTGATGGATGACCTACATCAGGAACCGAATTAGGGAGTCTGTCTCCCTGTTGGTTTTGCTGGACCTCCCAGTGGCTTTTGATACTATTGGCCATTGTGTCTTTCTTGGTCATCTCTCTGGGATGGGCACCGGAGACTCCTGTAGAATCTGGACTAAAAGCCAAAGAAGATGTAGCTCCCCTCTCATGAAATTAGAGTACCAGCCACTGCTGTTCTAAGGTCATGTCCCTCAAATGTCATCTGAGAGTCCTGCCTGGGAGTTGTAGTAAAAAAAAAAATCCCACAATTGTCTGCACACCTCTAACATTTTCATTTGGAGATAATGGGAGCTGTAGTTTGACGTCTCAAGGGGAACAAATCCTCCACTCTTCTTGTATCCCTTGATGCTTTGCTAAAGATCCAACAGGATTTTCCATATACAAAGTGCATGCCTTGGTATTCAATTACAGCCCCCCTCCGCAGCGCTAGCTCAGGAGTTGCCGCTGCTGAGTCATTTGAATTTATTTGGAATTGCTTGCTTCCCAAATAACAAGCTGTATCATCTATTGTGTGCAGAAAAGTGTTTGTTTCAGTACTGGAGGTTATCCCAGTGGCAAGTTCATCTTTATTTGACAATAATGAAACATAAGTTTGATGTGTTTGCTTGAGTGAAATTGCCATCTGGTAAATAATATGTTTTGTGAGTGTTTATGACAATCATGATTTAAGCCAAAATTGACTTTTTTCGTGATTGCTGCAAATAACGCTTGAGTGTCCTAACTTAGTTTGATATCCCCCCCCCTTCCTTTGTTGAATCGAGTAAATGTATTTTGAGAAGCTTCCTGTATTTATATATTTTCCTTAAAAAAAAATAGGAGGAGGATTTTTTTTTTTTTGCAAAATATAAAGCTTCACAATTTTCAAAAGCAATAATTACTGCTGATTACATGGTCTTTCTACTTGGCGAGTGAAGTAGGAGGGAAAAAAATAAAGTTGTTTATATCACTGTAACTGCTGATGTTGATACACAGGCTTTGCCTTTTGGCTGGTTCAAGTTTAGCTCTCTTTGGAACTGAGGGGAAAAACAGGGTTTGGATTCTGCCCTTTACATGGACCAGAAGTTATTCTTTTGTGCAGTTGAATGCGTGACAGTGGATGGATCATGTACACCCACCTGAAGGAACCTTTATTGTGGTTCAATCCATTTATATATGCTTTTTCTTTCCCAGAATCAAAACAGTAAGGCTAGCCTCTTTTCTCACCCCATACCTCTCTAAATAATCTGGATAATGCCAAGAATCAGGAGTCAACCGAGCTCCACCAGCGCCGAAGGTTTAGAAATGCATGTGCTTCTTCAAGGACATCATTGCTGCCTGGCCCATCATCGCTGTTGCCACCATCATTCCTCCCTTCTGCCATCCATACATCTTTGGAGCTGTCCGTAGGTTGGACACTCAGTGGTTTAACACGGAGCACCAGAATTTAGGTGGTACAAAAATTCGCTACAGAAAGCCACAAATCTTCGGACTGGCATTTTGCAGCAGGAAGGGCGGGGACCTACCTCTCCCCAAGAATGCAGGCCATCTTTAGCCACTCCACTTTGGGCAGAAGAAAACAGGAAACAGGCAGCCTCAAGAGAGAAGCAATGTGGCTCTTGCACTCCTGGGTCTAAGCGTTCCATCCTTTGACCGTGTGTGTTGATCTCATAGGACCCAACTTTCACCAGTCTTTGATGTCACCGTGGCAAGTTGTGATTCTCACCATCTTGCTCTGAGTGGACTGAGCAAGCAAAGCCCAAATTCCTTCTTCCTTCTTCTTCAGACTCAAATTGGTTTGTTGGCCGTAGGACATGGATGTTGTTCCTTGGGTCTCTGAGCAAGGGGACCCATCTCAAGGCAAGTGATGATGGAAGAGAAGGATAACCGAGGTGGCTTCAAAGCTCAGGGGCAATCTTCAGCTAATTTCAGCTGGCATCAGGCTCTCTGCCTTTGTTCATGCATTGTCTTTGCAGGATATAAATATGCTAGAGAGTAAAGGTTGGTTATTCCTTGTCCAGCAGAATTCCTAAGTCAAGAGAGCAAGGATTTTTGCTTTTATGTTTTGGTTAATGGTACAATAGAGAAGCAGACCAGCCATGAAATACATAAGTAACAGCTAACTATGCCTCAGCAGATGCAGTGGACATTGTTGCTGTGCATAGCACCTTAGTGTTCATGCACAGGCATTTAAACACATGCACATGTAGAGAAAGGAGGAATCCATTCACCACTAGAAATTTTGAGGGTTTGGATGTATGAAACAATTCACAATAACAGTTCCCACTTGCCAAGCATTAATAAGTAATGCCATGGTTTTGACATAACACTAAATTATAGTTCAGCAATAGAAGAAAGAGCCTAGCACGAAGCCAAATCTTGGCTCTGTGAGGTCACCCAAGGGTTAGTTTCATTCTTTTTTAGATTATGTAGAGCTCCTACTCCAGTGGGTAAGATTAATCACTGTGGTTAACTTCAACAATGTTTAGGAAAGTAGGCTAAAATCAAACCATGGTTTGTTAAGTTGTGTTGCTTTTATTAACCATAATTAAGCCACAGCTTTTGGATTTTGGTGCTGGAGGAGGCTCTTGAGAGTCCCCTGGACTGCAAGGAGAACAAACTTATCCATTTTGAAGGAAATCAACCCTGAGTGCTCACTGGAACGACGGATTCTGAGGCTGAGGCTCCAGTACTTTGGCCATCTCATGAGAAGAGAGGACTCCCTGGAAAAGACCCTGATGTTGGGAAAGTGTGAGGGCAAGAGGAGAAGGGGACGACAGAGGATGAGATGGTTGGACAGGGTCATTGAAGCTGCCAGCATGAATTTGACCCAACTCCGGAAGGCAGTGGAAGACAGGAGGGCCTGGCGTGCTCTGGTCCATGGGGTCACGAAGAGTTGGACACAACTAAACGACTAAACAACAATAACAACAAGCCACAGTTTAGGATCAATGTACAGTAGATATATGTGGTTAATCTAAAATGGAAATTTAAGGTTCTACCTCTTTTACAACCTCAGTAAAGAAAAGTGATTCTGGATCATACAAGTTGAGGACACACAGGCTGGCTCTTCTCCCAGGAGGCACAAAGGGGAATCGAACTCCCAACCTCTCACTCTGCAGACAGATATATAAACCACTGAGCTATCAGAATCAGTCAACAGGGACATTTGGAGTCTATGTGACAACCTTCCTAAGCTGGCACCCTGCAAATGCATTGGAATGCAGCTCCTGTCACCCCCTCTCCTGTGAGCGTACTGCCTGGGGATTATGGGAGTTGTACTCTTGACGCACACAGCCGGCACCCAATTGGAGAAGGTCAGTATCCGATGAAACAGATTTATTGCAAAGAAACTTGAAAAGAAGAATGGAAGGCCAGCCATTAAAATCTAAAAGCACTTCCTGCAGCTTCCCACAAACTCATTCACACACAAACACACACATACATACATATAGAGCAAGAGATGTTTTCAGCCATAAAAAAGCACTCCAGGAATAAATGCTTCTTAATAATGTTTGTTTATATATATTTTTTTAAAACTTGAGGAAAGCAGGATCTCAATTATGAATCAGCCTTAGGTAGGTGGGAGTAGCAAGGGCCCTCATTAACAGCTTTAGGATTTAATGAAGAGCTTTGAAGGGAATTCGAAAGCTAAGTCGTACTTGACATTTTGATGTTCTCTCCTCTTGGCAGGGGAAGTTATATATGTATAAATTTTAAAAGTACCTGTCTTCAGATAAAAGAGATGTTAATGGGCCACGGGTAGTAGTTGAAAGGAAATGGCGGATATTTGAATATATGTTAAAGACTGATCCTTTGAGAAGTGAAGTATAGAACAAAGGTGGGGCATATGGCCACCTTCTGGGTGCTGTTCTAGAACAATTCCCATCAGCCCCAATCAGGGTAGAGAGTGGAGAGGGATGATGCAAGATATGGTCCATTAATGTTGAGAGTACCAAAGTGTGCTGCTTAGCACACCTGTTCACTATTGTTAGAACAGAAATATCTGCAGATGTTTTTTGGAATTTAGCTGGAGAATTCCCACAATTTCTTTCTAACCCCTCCTGCAGAGGGGCCTACTGTATTGCAGATGCCAGGAGCCAGGAACCAAGGGTACCTGCTCATTTATTTATTTACTTAGAATGTTTTTTTAACCCCGTCTTTTTCCTTGAATAAGGACCCAAACATACATGTAGGGCAAGAAATGCAGCCAGATACAGTGGTGCCTCGCTAGACAGTTACCCCGCATGACAGTTTTTTTGCTAGACATTGACTTTTTGCGATCGCTATAGCGATTCGCAAAACAGTGATTCCTATGGGGGAATTTCACTGGACAATGTTTGGTCCCTGCTTCGCAAACCAATTTTCACTAGACGACGATTTTGACAGCTCCCTCCGCACTCGCAAAATGGGTGTTTTCGGGACCTAAGCTTCGCAAGACAGCTATTTAAACAGCTGATCGGCGGTTCACAAAGCAGATTTCCCATGGCCGATTTTCGTTAGACAACGACGATTCTTCTCCATTGGAACGCATTAAACAGGTTTCAATGCATTCCAATGGGGATATGCTTTTTGCTAGATGATGATTTCGCTAAACAGCTATTTCAGTGGAATAGATTATCATTGTCTAGCGAGGCACCACTGTATGTATGTATGTATGTATGTATGTATGTATGTATGTATGTATGTATGTATGTATGTATGTATGTATGTATGTATGTATGTATGTATGTATGTATGTATGTATGTATGTAATGTATGTATAAATGCCCTTACCCAAGCTTTTGAAAGTTCCAAAGCAAGATTTCATTTTGACTATTCACAAACGGGTTCCATACATAGAAATGCATGAAGCCTCACTATAAGCTCAGGACGTTAATGATCCTTCTGCTGAGAAGTCTTTGGAGAAGAAGTAAACTCTAGGTGGACATTTTTGATGGATTCAAAATGTGGGGGGGAGAGAGGAAAAGGCAGGAAGAGGAGTCTTGCCAGAAGCCTTCCACAGAGTGCCTCTACTAGGATAGACTGTCCTCATGAATTCTGTGGTTTAACCATTCCTCTTCTTGAATGAGAGGCTACGGTGACGAGAATCCTAGTTTTTTTTTTCAGAAGGCCTGAGTACCGTCTTGCAGCTCATTGTGGTTGACAGAAGAGGCACTGGAGCAGATCTTGTAGCTGGGTGGACGATGAGGCACATGACATGAACATCACCTGGCACCTCATCAGTTAGCCACTGCAACTTAAACAAACTTTACGCAAATAGGGCTGTGTAATAACAATAAATACAGGGACGAATTCAAGGCTGATAAGGTAATGTGATCAAGGACCTGCCTCTCAGAACCTGTTGAGGTCGATTTGTGGGTGAAAGACTACCATACACAATGGGGAGCAAGTTCAATGCGCCAATGTGAAGAAGCTGCTTAAGAGGAGCTGGAAAAGGATCTACTCTCACAAAACATGATTACAGTGGGATCCACTTATCCACTGATTCGCTTATCCACGGCATGAAAATATTTAAAATATTTTTTAAAATATCCTAGAAATATATATAGGGATGAAGTTACCAGAACTAACCACTAGAGAGAGACAGAGACCATGCTATGTATAATATTCACTATTAAAATAGTTTTCACTATAATCTGCATTTTTCAGCATCTGCGGTGTGTGTGTGTGTGTGTGTGTGTGTGTCTGGAATTGATTCCCCATTGATGGGGGGGTCTTACTGTATCATTTTTTGCTTGCCTTCATCCACAGCATTCAAATTACTGAAAGAACACTCTATGTGGCGTGTAACCAAAAATATATATACAGTGGTGCCCCGCTAGACAATTACCTCGCAAAACGACGAATCTGCATGATGACGAGTTTTTGCAATCGCCATTGCGATTAACAGTGCTTCCTATGGGCGATTTTCACTGGGTCAAACAGTTCAACCTCAACCCCCTGTGGGCCACCATGAGCCTGGAAGTGTCTGGTTTGGGCCATTTTTAACAAAAGTTTAAACAATAGGTGCCTGGACAGACATTTCTCGGTTTGTTTCTTTTAATTAGGGTAACAGTGGCCTTAAGCTACTGTATGGTTTTTTCCAGTAGCAATGCATGGAAGTGAGAGCTGGACCATAAAGAAGGCTGACGAAGAATTGATGCTTTTGAATTGTGGTGTTGGAGGAGGCTCTTGGGAGTCCCCTGGACTGCAAGGAGAACAAACCTATCAATTCTAAAGGAAATCAACCCTGAGTGCTCACTGGAAGGACAGATCCTGAAGCTGAGGCTCCAATACTTTGGCCATCTCATGAGAAGAGAAGACTCCCTGGAAAAGACCCTGATGTTGGGAAAGTGTGAAGGCAAGAGGAGAAGGGGACGACAGAGGACGGGATGGTTGGACAGTGTCATCGAAGCGACCAACATGACTTTGACCCAACTCCGGGAGGCAGTGGAAGACAGGAGGGCCTGGTGTGCTCTGGTCCATGGGGTCATGAAGAGTCGGACACGATTTAATGACTAAACAACATCAACAAGAGTGGCCTTAGGGATGAGATGAAGGTCTCTGGTCCAAAAACTGCCATTCTTGAAAGCCTCCATATGTGGAAATAAGGGTAGTTTTAAGCAAAACCATTCTATGGGGACTCTCTGGGGTGCTTTAAAGACTTTCGGATATGTCCCTGAGAGGAAACACATTGTCCAGCCCTGTCTTAGAGCAAAATAATAGGGTACGTGCCACCTCAGCGTCAAGCTGGCCTCAGCCAGTTCATTCCTTCCTTCTAGCAGTGTCAAAGTTCACTTCTGTTTGTCTCCTTTTGTGTGGATGTGTGAATCCTCTTTCTTTCCCTCTCCCTCTCTGAATATTCACTTTTTCTATGGCCTCCACCCCTCATTTCATGCCTTCTGTCCCACCCACCACAGTGGTCACTAGACGCCATGGCCTAACCCTGTTCTAAGAGATCCTATGGAGCTTGCTGGGTTCAAATAAATAAGAATAAAAGTCTGTATGAGTCTCATGCTCGGAATTTCCAGAAGTGTCCCCAACAGGCAAACATTGAAACTAAATGGGTATGTTGGCTTTGTAAGGACATCGGGGATCATAAAGTCAGAGCTGGGGAAAATGAGTGGCTGAAGGCTTCTGGGAGTTGTAGTCTGAAACCTGCAGTTTCCCAAGCTGTGCAGAAAAATAAGGACTGGCTTTCGTCAACAGGGACCACTGGAAAATAGGGCATAGCTGACACCAAGTGTTCTTAAAATTAAGCACGACCCTGCCTTCCCTTAGCAGTTCTGATGGCTGATACAGTGGTGCCCCGCTTAATTATTACCGCGCTTGACGACGAATCTGCTTCACAATGATGTTTTTGCAATTGCAATTGCAAAATGATGTTTTAATGGGCTTTTTTCGCTTCCCGAAGATTGGTTCCCTGCTTTGGGAACCGATTCTTCGTATTACGACGATCAAAACAGCTGATCGTCAGGTTTTCAAAATGGCCTCCGGCTGCTCAAAATGGCTCCCTGCTGTTTTTAAGGAGGCATTTTTCGCTGCACAGGCACCCGAAAATGGCCGCCCTATGGAGGATCTTCGCTGGACGAGCAGGTATTTAGCCCATTGGAACGCATGGAGCCCATGCATTTCAATGGGCTTTTTTATTTCGCTTGACGAGGATTTTGCTCTACAGCCATTTCGCTGGAATGGATTATCCTCGTCAAGCGAGGCACCACTGTAGTTATCTTCTACACCCATGGTCCAAAACCTTGGATCCCGAGATGTTCTTGGGCTAAAACTCCCAGAAGCCTTTGCCACTAGCTGTGCTGGCCAAGGTTTCTGGGAGTTGTAGTCCAAGAACATCTGGGGACCCAAAGCTGAGAAACCCTGTACACAATTGCTCATAGGATTTGGTAGATTGATTTCTACTGACGTGAAACCTGGTGAGACATGTTACCAAAACCAGATGCAGGAAACGCATTTTGACAGCCCCTGTGCATGTGTTCCAGTGACGTCCTGCTCCGTCTTCCCCATCTCATTAGGATCGAGGGCTGCATTCATGTGTTACATAACACTGCAGTTACCCTTAAAAAAAGGAGAGAGAGAGAGAGAGAGAGAGAGAGAGAGAGAGAGAGAGGATGGGGGAGAGACACGTGTGTTGAAATGTGACCTCTTTAAGTTAGTTTTTATGCATCAAAGCTACTTGACATTTGCCAAAACAAATTTTAGTCCCTTTGGAGGGATTTTTTATGACAAAAAACACCACTGATCTGACAGCTGGCTCTCTAGAGAAGAGATATTGTAGCTGGCAGTAAAGACTTAATGCTTCTAAAGTCCTCTTTCACTCGTAGTCCCAAAGCATAATGTCTAGGTCTGGGCGAAAGACGGGAAGGGGCGGAATGGAGGGGAACGAGGAGTGGGGGGCGGAAAGAGGGAGGGAAGCAACCCCCCCCATCAAGCCCAATCTGGCACAATGGCAGCTGGGAATTTGACAGTGTTAGGAAGAACGGCAACTGTTGATCAGTGAATTGTTACACCGTTGATGACAGCCTTGCAAATTAATTCTGAAATTAACGGAGGGGCCTCGGAGAGGTCCCACTGTTTATCGGAGGGCAATGTAAAAATTACCAGTGAAGCAGAAATGGAAATGGTTCTGTAGGTTTCCCGCAGCCCGAGCAGCTGGCCAAGTGCCGGCGAGACGGGCGCCGTCGGAAATTGGCATCTGCCGAAAGGAAATGAAGGGTTGAAGAGGAGGCAGAAAATAGGATAAAGCGGAAGGGACAATGGAAATGGTGCCAGTATCAATTGGGGTGGTGGGCTGTAACCACAGCAGAGTCCATGAACTGGTTTTCCTTTCTTCCTGCTCCCGAGAAGACCCTGGGAACCCAAGTGGGAGAAGGAGAAACTGGGAAGTAAAGAAGAACATTCATAGGACCCTCATGAAACTACAGTTCCTAAGATTCTTTGGGGGAAATAGGACACTTAATAACCCAAACAAAAGCATTTTTAGGCTAGCAAGTTTATTTCAGAGTCCATGTTCATCGCTTAAAATCTCCATCTTCAGATACGTCTTTAATATCTATGGCATGTTATAATCCAGGAACCACTTCTGAAAACCAGTGGGCTGTTCTGCTGGTTTGATTTAAAGCAACGTTTCTCAAGTTTTTTTTTAAATGCATAGCCTGCTTTGAGTCCTGTAAACATCTCATCCCAAATCCTTTGAACCTCGCTCCCCAAATTCAATTTTAGAATTGAACTGTGGTGGTTTAAAACAAATCACACTCTTTGTAAGTTCAGGTGGAAAAAAAGGTCTTGATGCTCAAAACGTGTGCATCTTGGGATGTTATAATAAGAGGCGGCCAAATAAAGCAGGAGATATCCAAGAAACTAAAACGGAAAATGACAATCTAGAGAGAAAAATAAAAGAGACATTTTGGCTTCGTTTATTTATTTCAGCCATTTGTATACTGGCCAATTCAGTGACAAGCACTAGTCTGGGTAGTGATTAACAATCAGATAAAATGATCCTTCTAACCAAAGCACTAAACCCAAATAAACGTCACACCTACCCCAAATCAAACTAAGCCAAAATACATTGGAAAAACACACCTACGACAATCAAGGTAACAGCATGCCCAAAATTAGTGTAGAAGGGGAGAACATTTCTTAAGGCTTCTTTGAAAAGTCTGGTCCTTAAGATCTTCATAAAGACTGGGAGGAAAGGGGTCAACTAGAAGCCCATTTCAAAGAGACGGGGCCACTACCAAGAAGGTTCAGTTCCTTGTGGAAACCTTATTCGCCTCCCTTGGCTTCTAGAGTTTGGGAGGAAGTCAGAAATCAAATCAAATCAAATCAAATCATTATATATATAATTGTTTTCCCTTGTTTTCAAAATTATTGAATATTATCCGTTCTGAACTACAAATGTCTCCTTTGAAATCCTACAGCACTCTTAGGATTAGCGACCTGTACCACTCACTGAGAATTAGCTTTCAATTGTGAAGTTTTAAATCCAATTGGTGTTTAGTAGATAAATAGGGACCACCTCGGTGGGAAGGTAACAGCGTTCCGTGTCTAAGTCGCACTGGCCATGTGACCACGGAAGATTGTCTTCAGACAAACGCTGGCTCTATGGCTTGGAAACGGGGATGAGCACCGCCCCTTAGAGTCGAACACGACTGGACAAAAATTGCCAAGGGGAACCTTCACCTTTACCTTTTTATGGATAAGCAATCAGAAAAATGCCCTGTTCTCAACCGCCCTGATCAGCTCTTGCAAATTCAAGCCAGTGGTTCTTTTAGGGAGCCAGTCCATCTCGTATTTGGTCTTCCTCTTTTCCTGTTGATTTCCACCTTTCCCAGCATTATGGTCTTTTCCAGAGAATCTCGCCTTCTCATTAAGTGCTTTCTCTAGTATAGCATCCCTTAATTGTTACAGTAGAGTTTGTGCAATAGTCTAATCTTACCCAAAAAGGGAACAGGTGAGGGAGGAGCCAAGTTACATCAGATTCAACCCTCCTCCAATCCAGGAACATGGACACAGAGCTGGCACAAAGTTAAGGCAGGAATCAGTGTACGTTAGGCAGCACTTTGGACATTTGATGAGTTAGGATTGCGCATTAAAACTGTGCAATCGTACACTCACTAACTGGGAGTAAGTCCGATTGATTACAACTGGATGGTATGGCCACATAAAAATACAAAGGACTGCACTGCTTGATTCAGAACTGGGCCATTAACCAATCCAAAGTTTACCTAATGTTTTCTAATATCCTCACTCACACTGCCCTCCTGTGCAATGGGGAAACTATAATGAGGATTATTAAGATACAGTGGTGCCTCACTTGATGACGTTAATTCGTTCCAGTGAAACTGCTGTAGAGCGAAATCGTCGTCAAGCAAAATAAAAAACCCATTGAAACGCATTGAAAACCGTTCAATGCATTCCAATGGGCGAAATACCTGCTCGTCCAGCGAAAATGCTCCATACAGCGGCCATTTTCTGGTGCCTGTAATGCGAGGAATCCATCCCTAATACAGCCGGGAGCCATCTTCTACAGCCGGCAGCCATTTTGAAACCCGACAACCAGCTGTTTGCTGATCGTCGTAAAGCCGAAAAAATCGGTTCCCGAAGCAGGGAACCAATCAACGTTAAGTGAAATCCCCCCATCTAAACATCAGTTTGCGATCGCAAAAGCAATAGCAAAAACTTCAATGTTAAGCGGATTCGTCGTCAAGCGGGGTAATCGTCCAGCGGAGCACCACTGTACTTCGTTTCCAAATGAAGGGAATGTGAATATCCACACCATCTTGAAATCAACCAATCTTGGATTATTTTGGAAGCTCAGCAAAATCATGGGTGGTTAGTAGATGGATGGGAGAGCACACGGGACCTCTGGGTAGGGCTAGGAAAGAATTCTGAATAAACTTGGGTAAGTTGAAAATACTTGCTTCAATGGACCAATATAGTATGACTCAGTCTAAATCAGCTTCCAACATTTTTATGAATGAACACAGAACATACCTTCCTTCAATTCTACAGCATTTCATTTTCTAAGTTATTTGTTTGTTTATATTTCTATCCTACTATGCTATTACTCTTGGTAGTTAACAGAAGGACACACAGTTATAAACAACTGCAAAAAAGGGCTCCAGACCTAGCTCCAAGAACCATGGAAGAATGTTCTTTCTGCTGGCAGGCATAACATTACTTGATTAGGGGCAAACGATTGAAAAGATCAAGATTAAAACCAAGTCTCCAGTTGCCTCCTAAAACCCAGGATAATTTAATTTTGATCTGTAGTATACCCTAAAACTAGAGATATGAATAACTATGAAACCTACTGGTTGCTCTAGTCATATTTAATACAAACATTAAATGCACATCTATATTGTTCCATTTCTTCTACAGATGCCCGGTATCAAGTATTTGCCTTTTCTTCTGTTATTCAAACTATTCATTTACCAGGAGAGAGAAAACCTCATGTACATAAACTTATGAATTGCAAGAGCAGACCAAAGATGCATGTGTTAGTACCATGGACGGTACGAACACATGCATTTCACCCTGGACGGTGATGGGCTAGAAGAACTTCTAGGAAACGTACTGTCAAGATACAATGATGGCTGCAACCCCTTATTTCATCAGAAGCAACAGAGATACTGCTTCGGGTCTGGTGGTTCTATCTCACTGCCGCTCATTTCTTCCAGAGAAGGTGGTCTCACGAGCATACATTTGTCCAGTTGGACCAGGTTAAAATTCCCTCTGTTTCAAGAGTAGACAATAGGTAATCCTTCAGATGCTATCCTAGCATCTCTCATCACTGAAGCAACCGGCTACTTGAGAAGGCATTGCAAACCAGCAACATCTGAAGGGCCGCATATTGCTCACCACAATCTAGTTTATGGGCTTGACCGAAAGGCCAGGATCTAAGATGAATCACAAGGACAACATCAGCACTGTACAGGCATGACAAAAATAAAAGCTAGACGCACAATGAGTTAGAGATGTGCCCTTGTTTGTAAAAGCTGATGAATAGTGATCCAACACCTTTCTGTTTGCACGCTGTTACTCCCACCCATGGGATTGGCTGAAGGCATTTTGCTGGATAAGGGTGCTCCCCTTATCCACGTCAGCTTGCACTGTACCCAACCCAGGTACTGTAAGATATTTTGATACATGAGTCAAAAAAATCCCACAACTGGTATCTTTCCCATCTCTGGAGTAAAAATACAAATAATCACAAACTAAATGCATAACAACTTGCTTTCTTTACAAAATTCCAGATCTGATATCTCTGTGTGTACGTGCAGACGTGAGAGAGAGTGTGTGTGATAGGGATCTACCAATTGGAAATTTTGGACTGCAAGTGCTATGATTCTCCTTTCAGACAGACGGACACCTGTAGACGCCTAAAGGTGGCTCACTGAGGAGAAAAGTCTAAGCTTGAAGGCTTTGATATCTAGCTAGGCCTAGCCGTGCCCAGACTTCCTGTTTAGAAAGGAAGCTCATGAATCTTGGACACAGCTAGGCCTAGCTAGACCACAAAACCTTCAACCTTAGGCCTTTCTTTCAGCAGAGCCACATGAACGTGCCTGTAGGCAACTGTCTGTCTGGCAGAACTCCCTGAATGGAGAATTATGAGATTTGTAGTCCACAAATTCCAATTATCCCATCTCTGGTGGCCACCTTACTTTGCCTAAGGCTAGGACCGGCCCTACCTTAGTTCCAGCATAATGTCCCTGAGCATGGAATCTGTCGAGGCAGCCAAATCATTATTCCCTCAGCTTTCAGAAGGCTTGTCTTTCTCCGAAAGTTGCAAAAAAAAAAAAAAAAAAAAAAAATTACAGGTATTTTTTTCTACTTATGTCAAATATTATGTACAGAAAAATCTGGCTATAGCATACAAGAGTTTAGTAGTAGCCATTAGCATATGCTTTTCCCATGGTCTGTGTACTTATTCTAAGCATGTGCTTTTTTACAATGCCGAACACAAGAGACTTGTTTTGTAAGATTAATGAAGGTCACCAATATTCTCCAAAGGATTCTGATAATTAAGGCTTTGTTTATCAAAAACAAGTTATATTAAGAGCAAAAAAGATTCATGGTAATTATTCATAATCTTAACAATTCAAGTGTAGCCACCTCATTTGTGCATTTAATTCTTCTTGTTAATGTTTTGCATAAATCTGCATAATTACTTGAGTTGCCTGTTGTAATTTTGACAGCTACTCCGTTCATGTGCACTAAAGTATATCAAACGCTTGAGGTGCTGAATATTTATAATTTTACGTATGTTCTTGGGATAATATTTTTTCAACTTCTTTTTTTTTTTTTTTTTAAATTGACATAGTATACATAGAGTGATTGCCAAACACGGATTCCCACCATACAGAGTGTGTGATAGGAAAACAAGCCAGCATTTTAAACATTGTCTACCAGTTTTTTGAATAGTTTGATTGAAAAAAGAACGTAAAATTATGCCCACATCTTTGTTCACATTCCTTTATCTCTGTCTTCCTGTGGCGGACGTATCTGGAGATGGTGATATTGATGTTGATGATGGTTGTTCTTACTGTTAAATATTAGTCTATATTTTGTTTCAGAAAAGATTCACCTCAACTCATCATGCTTGTCAACCAGGGCAAAGAAACGATGCTATGACTACATACAGGATTACAGTTGTGCCCCGCATAACGGGCACCCCGTTTAACGATGAATCCGCATAGTGATGTTTTTTGCGATCGTTTTTGCGATCACATTGTGATATTTTAAATGGTAAAACATCGCTTTGCGATGATCGGCAAGCTGTTTTGCTTACCGATTTTCGCATAGCAATGTTTTCCTAGCAGCTGATCGGTGGTTCCAAAATGGCTGCCGGGTAAAAAAATGGCTGCCCGCAGTGTTTTCGCGCCCATTCCTCACTTACTGGGCAGCGAAAATGGCGGCCATACGGAGGATTTTCGCAGAACGGTGAGTTTTTTGCCCATAGGAACGCATTAAACGTGTTTTAATGCATTCCTATGGGCTTTTTCGTTCCGCATAGTGACAAATCCGTATAGCGACGATTTTTCCGGAACGGATTATCGTCGCTATGCGGGGCACCACTGTACATCGCTATTTATATCTTCCTTCTGTAACCTGGTACCCTCTCAACTCTGCTGGCTACATATTGGCCCTTGGCTGCGTTAGCAGGGGTATGAAGGAGTTTCAAGCCAACATGCCTGGAAGCCAGCAGGTTGGTGGTCTATATGCTACTTGTTTTGACATTTAAAGCCCTAAACGGCTTGGGCCCTGGATACCTGAAGGACCGCCTCCTTCCATATGAACCTACCTGGCAGTTAAGATCTAGCCAGGGGGCCCTTTTGAAAGAGCCGTCCCTCAAGGAGGTAAGAGAGATGGCTTGTAGACAAAGGGCCTTTTCGGCAGCTACCCCCAGACAATGGAATGCCCTCCTGACTGAGATTTGTCTGGCGCCGACCCTGATGACATTTCGGCGCTAGGTCAAAACCTTCCTGTTCCAGAAGGCTTTTAATTGAAATAATATTAGCTGTGGGTCCGATGGCAATTTTTTTATATATATTAATTGCATTTTAATTGTTCTGAATTTTTATTGTATTTTAGAAATGGCATTGTGTCCAAAGTGGTCCTAAGAGGTGTTTTAGTACTGGCAGTATCTCTCCTTCCTGTCTAATTCCAAGAGAACTGTCTTGTTTCTAAACCAGTGCTTGGCATCAGTAATGGGCCGAGTGAGGGTAAACAAATTGAAACTTAATCCTGACAAGAGAGAGGTGCTCCTGGTCAATCGGAAGGCAGATGAGGCAATCGGGATACAACCTGTGCTGGATGGGGTTACGCTCCCCCTGAAAACTGAGATTTTCATCTTGGGTATACTGCTGGATTCATCCCTGATTCTGGATGCCCTGCTTTCAGTGGTGGACAGGAGTGGTTTTACACAGTTAAAACTAGTGTTCCAGATGAGCCAGTTCCTTGAAATGTCTGATCTGGCTACAGTGACATATGTCTCAGTTTCATCCCACTTGGATGACTGTAATATGGGGCTCCCTTTGAAGATGGTTCAGAAATTTCAGCTGGTGCAAAATGTAGCAGCCAGACTAGTGACTGGGGCCAGTTATAGAGATTACATAACGCCCCTGTTACAACAACTACACTGGGCACCAGTCCATTTCCATGCCCAGTTCAAAGTTCTGATCATGACCTATAAAGCCCTCTACAGCTTGGGTCTGGGCTACCTGAAGAACTATGTCTCTCCAAATGAGTCTTCTTGGCATTTAAGATCATCAGAGGAGGCCCTTCTCTTGGTACCATTGCCAGGCACAACTGATGGGAACATGAGACAGGGCCTTCTCTGTGGCAGCTCCCAGGTTATGGAATGCTCTCGCTCGGGGGGGGGGGTTCAGGCTGGCCTCCTCCTTTTATCCTTCCACCAACAGCTGAAGACCCACCTTTACCAGGCAGGCTTTTAACGACCAGGACTGAGTCCCTGAATGCCTTTTCAAAGTTAAGACAGTTTTTAATGTTTATTTACTTTTAATTATTCAATTGCATTTTAATTAGCCTATAGTTTAATTGGTCTTTTTTTTACTTACTATGTCTTTCATTCTATTCTTTTAAATATTGTGAGCTGCCTTGTGTCCTTTATCCGGAGAAAGGTGGCCTATACATTAAACAAACAATTAGTTTTGCAATTTCCTCAAATACCGGAATTCCATATATTTCAGCATATTCAAATCTGCTGATTTCACATGTAAATCCCCTACTATAAGTATAGTAGTGGCTCGCATAGCGATCGCTCCATATAGCGACAAAATCGCTTTGTGATGGACTTTTTGCCATCGCAAAAGCGATCGCTTTGCTATGGTCCCTATGGGGGAAATTCGCTTTGCGATGATCGCAGGGAAGCGACCATCGTAAAGCCTCCATTTTCAGCCAGCTGATTGATGGTTTCAAAATGGCCGCCGGGTAAACAAAATGGTCGCCCGCTGTTTTCAGGCACGGATACCTCGCTTTAGAGGCACCGAAAATGGCGGTGCTATGGAGGATCTTCACTTAAAGGTGAGTTTTTAGCCCATAAGAATGCATTAATTGTGTTTTAATGTGTTTCTATGGGCTTTTTATTTTCGCTTAGCGATGTTATCGCTTAGCAGCGATTTTTTCTGCACGGATTAACATCGCTAAGCGGAGCACCACTGTATACTCATTATTCACCAGTCCAGTGGTATTATGGAAGTATCTCAGAGGGCATATATCATTACAGAATGATGACTCAGCTATATTGGGTTTGTCTTAAGCAGCTGAGGGGGAAAGCCATTTCTGGGCAGAAGTTAAAGTGGTGGTTCTCACTAGAGATGGGGATATTTGTATTTGCAAAATGAATACGAATATTCCCATCCCATGTGCAGGTCATGTGGAACTGGCCCTTGGAATCAACCCGTCCACTCATGTGCCGCCACACTACCAACCTCTTGCTCTTCTCACGAATGGTGGATGTAGCGCCGCTGTATCCTGGTTCAGCTGGCCATTCTGGGCAGAGGGTAAGAACACATGTCTCCTCGCAGGGCTGCTGAGTGGTCAGAAGAGCAGGGAGACACCATTGGTGAGAAGACTGGGAGGTTGGAGGCATCACGGTGGTATGTGAGTGGACGGAACAGTTCCAAGAGACGGACCTGCATTAGGCACACCCGGGATGGGGATAATTGTATTTGTTTACGAATACAAAGATTGCCATCTCTAAGGTAAAGGTAAAGGTGGGATGTGGTGGTGCTGCGGGTTAAAATGCAGAAGCCTCTGTGCTGCAAGGTCAGAAGATCAGCAGTCGTAAAATTGAATCCACGCGATAGAGTGAGCTCCTGTCGCTTGTCCCAGCTCCCGCCAACCTAGCAGTTAGAAAGCATGCAAAATTCAAAAATTGCAAGTAGATAAATAGGTACCACTTCGGTGGGAAGGTAACAGCATTCCGTGTCTAGTCACGCTGGCCACGTGACACGGAAGATTTCTTTGGACAAAAGCTAGCTCTGTGGGTTGGAAACGGAGATGAGCACCGCCCCCTGGAGTCAGACAACTGAACAAATTGTCAAGGGGAAGCTTTACCTTTACAAAGGTTGCCATCTCTAGTTCTAACCTATAAAACCCTACAGGGCTTAGGGCCATGCTATCTCAAGGACTGCAAGAACAGTGTTAAGACCTTCAGGAGAGTTAAATTCTATATCGAATTTAATTCTAAAATTGCTTTGTTCTCAATTTCTGAACTTGATTATTGCTCAAAGGAATTGATTTCCAATTTTATGACAAGTGCTAGAATATTAATAGCTAGATTCTGGAAAGATAAAAATGATATTAAATTAGAAGATGGATATAATGAAGTATGGGATATGGCATTAAATGATAAATTGACTACTGAACTTAAGATGAAAAGAGGGGGGATAAGTTTAAATATTTTTAATACTATCTGGGGGAGATCTTTGAATATGTATTAGTGAAAGGAAAGGGGAAAGCCTCTAAGCAACAATCAATACAATTTTGGAAATGAGGTTTATAATAAAAGTATTGCTCCAAAGGGTGCACTGTGTTTTAGATGGTATTAGTAAGTATTTTGTATTCTTGTACTTGTTAGGAGAAGGAAAACTCCGATTTCAAACCTCCACTGCCTTGTGGCTATATCCACTCGTGGAAAAGGCTTCAGGAGTTAACCTCGAGCCAAAATCTGGAGCTGGAGTCCCGAAGGCAGCATGGGTCGTTCTGCCAACTCCTGCGACATTGCTGGAACCAGTCGTATTGGCTCTTGCCTTTCCACTGGACCATTTCAGCAATGTGGAGAGGGGGGATCTGCTGCTTGGGTAACAGCCTATCCTCCATATTACCTTACCCGGGCTTCATGCTCTGGAGAGGACACTCCTCGATTCAGAGCATGTTACCATAGTCTCTCGAGACTGAAGGATGCCTATGATGACTTGTTTTGGAAATTAAAATAAATAAATAAATAAAAAGATCTTCAGGAGAGGCGTTTCTCTCAGTTTTGCCACTTTCACAGGTACGTTCGGTATGTAATGTAAGTGTAATGCAAAATGACTCAGGGAGGGCCTTCTCTGTGGCTGCTCCCAGACATTGGAACTCCCTCCCACAGGATGACAGTCCACTCCCCATCTTTACTGTCCTTTAACAAGCGGGCAGAAACCGTTCTCTGCAGGCAAGCTTTTCTTTAATTATTGGATGCCTGAGGGTTTTCGAACAGATGGTTGTGCCTAACTGTTTTGAATGTGGTTTTGGTGTTGCTTTTTTTTTTTTACTGTGGTATTTGTTTAGTATTCATATACTTACTGTTTTTAGCTTTAAATATTGTCTTTTAATGATGTAAGCTGCACGGGGTCCTTTTTAAGGAGAAAGGCAAGGCAAAACTCAACTCAACTAAGCTAAACTAAAATAAACTAAAATAAAATAAGTGTTTTGAATACGATAGGTGCCTAAAATGACAATATCTAGAGGGGGAACCTTAGGAGCAGCTACTTCCTTTCTGACATTGGCAGCATGTAGACTAATCATAGCTGGCGTGAGGTGGACTTCGAGGAAAAGACACTGAAGTGGCTTGCAAGTGAAGTGTGCAAGGGTGTACATTTAATATAAGCCACAAATGGTACACAATTAAAGAAGAAGAAACTGCTAATATCCCATTAAATCCAGTATTCAAGAAGAGATGGAATATTAAGTAGATATACATTTTATTCTCCTACCCTGTTTTCCCCAAAATAAGACCTAACCTAAAAATAAACCCTAGTATGATTTTTCAGGATGCTTGTAATATAAGCTCTATCCCAAAATAAGCCCCTGTTAAGTGAAACCCCGCCCTCCACCATTGTGCAGCATTGTGCAGCGATCAGAAGATGACATGACTGAAAAATAAAACATCCCCTGATGTGGGAAACTTCTGCTTAAAGGTTGTAACTGCACTCTGTTCCAGTGATGTGCATACACTTTTGGCAGGAAGCAGCAGTGGCCAGCAGGTAGGGTAACCCCTTATTCTGCCATTTCTCTTAGAGGTAGAGCATAAGATCAAAGAGTTATTTCAGCCAATCCTAGTTATGATGAGGTAACTAGTATCCTATCAGAATTCTAACAACATAGTTGTTGTGGGTTTTTCGGGCTCTTTGGCTGTGTTCTGAAGGTTGTTCTTCCTAATGTTTTGCCAGTCTCTGTGGCCGGCATCTTCAGAGCACAGCACTCTGACCAGAGCACAGAGTGCTGTCCTCTGAAGATGCCGGCCACAGAGACTGGCGAAACGTTAGGAAGAACAACCTTCAGAACACGGCCAAAGAGCCTGAAAAACCCACAACAACCATTAGATCCTGGCTGTGAAAGCCTTCGCGAATACATCTAACAACATATTTTGTAACTCATGCTAAGTCAATAAAAAGAGCTCTCAGGGTGTTGCCTGTAGGCTCCGCTGGCTCGGACATCTGCTGTCAACTCCTTCTTTCTCTAAGGTAATCAGCCTTCCTTTGTTCCGTGATCACCTACACCCTGAAAGTAAGCCCTAACACATTTTTGGAGCAAAAATTAATATAAAATCATGTCTTATTTTCGGGGAAACATGGTAGTATTTGATTCTTAGTAAAATTTGGAAACAGAAGAATTAAGATCTTTGCAAGTTCTGATACTCGGGATGTATGCAGTGATTTTTGTTGTTCTTGTTGTTGTTCATACTGAGTTATTTTGGGGTGTGCCTCTTTCATTTTCCTATTTTCTGCACTACTCCTTTTGTTTTCCATGAAAGAGACTACCTTATTTCATTTTGTCTTTCCCATTTATGTTTCTGGCACTCTAAAAGCCCTAAAGGACTTTTAAAAACCACTCCAAAGAAGCCAAGAGGCAAGGCAACAGAGAATCAATCTACTCCAAAAGCAGGCAAAAACATAACCAATCACCACCATACACGCAGCCCTGTGACATATTGGCGGTGTCACAAAGTTTATTCCATGCTGCACAGAGCAACAGAAGCAAACAAAACAGTCCTTCCAAAAACCCATCAGACATACACCTTTATCAAACTAAAAACACAGGAAATGAAGCAAATAACAATTTTAAATCAGTCAAACAGGGAAAGCACTGCCATCCTGCTGTACACAAAACACAGAAATAAAATAACAAAATAAAACACATGCACACCGCAGGCAGATAAAGCCAAACAATAAGTCTCTCAACAACCAAAGCTGGTAGAATATGGGGAGATTTCCTCACTACCACCACTTGAAGCCTTCTCTTTTTTGAGACCACCCGACAGGCTAGGTAGACAGGAAAAAAAATAATCCAAGAGAGGAAAGAACTGAAAAGGGTGGAAATCCCCAGAGAAATAGTTTTTCCCCACCAAAAAAAATTATCCAAAGAAAGCCAAAAGAATAATCCAAAGAAATGGGAAAAATCATGCACACACAGTCACCAAGCAAGGCAAAAAAGGGGAAACAAGGAAAGTATCCAAAATAGGGGCATAGAGGGAAGCAGCACAATCCCAGATGGAGGGCACCAGGAGTCCACCCACTCACAAGGAACAAATGAAGCAAATGAAGATCAATACTCACCAGGTTCCAGCCAATCCAAGCCTTTTTTCCAAAGTCAAAATTTCCATTCTCCTCCAGATATTCTGATTAACTGTTGATAGCAGCCCTTGTAATTCTATTGGATGAAAAATTTCCTGGGTGATTTGACAGAAAAAAGGATGAAAGAAAGATTAAATGGAAGAGAGAAAATACAATAAATCGACCCTTCCTGTGCCCCTTCTCCATTAATATGAAACATTTAGTTTTAGAGGCTGCATTTCAAGAACTAATGAAAGAACACACATTAACAGTCTTTTTCATGTTTCCTCTGTTTTTAAATTACAAAACAGCCCATGCTCCGAGGAAGGTCACAAAACAGTCTATTGGCCGAAATGAGCTAAAAGGGGCGCAAATTGTTCCTACACAGTGGATTGTTTCCTGGGAGGTCTAGGTTGTAGTCTACACAGAGCCATGAAACCTCCAACCATGATCTGACTCTAAGGCTTGTGAGGTTAACAAAATTAGAAAGTTGCCATCTCTCCTCCCTTCAGAGGAGAAAGGGTAGGATATAAATATAATACAGATATCTGCACAGAAGGGATTGGAGTGCTCTAATGAGTATCATGATTATCAAGCATTGGTCCTCCAGATATTCTGAACTCTAGAAGCGCTAGCCGGTATGAGTAATGGTCAGAGACTTGGAAAGTTGAAACCAATGCTGACTCTGATTTCACAGTGAGACTGAATCCTCTTTCAGTTTTAGTTTGACCATCCTTTATTTCCACCCAGTCCTAGCTGACACCAGGGCTGCCTTGCTCAATTCAAAGTCCACAATGCCCGTTCTTCACAGGCAGAGCAGTTGAGGGCCTTACCCCCGAAGGAGACCCAGAGGGAAAGAACAAGAAACCAAGCTTTCTCGGGAGTCCCCGCTGCCGCCGCCTTTGGAACAACCTGCCCATGGAGATCCGCCTGGCACCCTCGCTGGATGGGTTCAAACGAGCATTGAAGACTTGGGTCTTCCATCAGACTTTCCTGGAGCATTAGGTTTTCAAGATCTCGCCCTCCCTTTTACCATCCTTTTCATCACCCTTTTAACCACCTTCATTGCCACCTGTTTTAATTTATCCTGCTGGTTATTATATTTGTTGAATGTATTATTATTTTTTTAAATCGTGTTTTGATATTGTGTTGTTTATCTTGTTGTTAGGTGTCCAGAGTGGACTGGTTTCCAGATGGTGCAGGGTATAAATCCAATAAAGGAAGGAAGGAAGGAAGGAAGGAAGGAAGGAAGGAAGGAAGGAAGGAAGGAAGGAAGGAAGGAAGGAAGGAAGGAAGGAAGGAAGGAAGGAAGGAAGGAAGGAAGGAAGGAAGGAAGGAAGGAAGGAAGGAAGGAAGGAAGGAAGGAAGGAAGGTGTTCCTACCTCTGTTGCTCAAAATAACACCTTTGCCCCAAGCCCATGCACCAAAAGAGTTGTATGTATCAAGCCATTTGGAGCAAGGCAGGGTGTTGAGTACCAGCACTGCAACTCCTGGGCCTTCTTGTTGCACAAGCAATACAGTGCCTTGATAACCCCCCTCCCTCACACATTCCTAGTTAGCCCATTGGGTTGCCACAAGGGCCCATTGCTGTGACATCTCATGGGTCCACCCTCTTGTCTCAGGCTGCTGCTGACAGAGCAAGCATAAGGATGAAGGAACACAACGTCCTTCCTTGCCCTGACCCACCCTAATTATGACTTAACCAGTCGTATTTAATAGGTTTGCATGTAGGAATCTTGTGGCATAGTGGCTAAACTGCAGCACTGCAGCTAAGACGCTGCTGAGTTCAGTCCCACATTAAGGTGAGATGCATTTTAATTCTATTTACATTGTGAAATAAAACAATTCTAATTCTGTATCTATAGATATACATTAACATAGCCTTATGTAGCTGTATTGACATGTAAATGGCCGCCTTACTGTTTGGTGATCTGTGTGTGTGTGTGTGTGTGTGTTCCGTGTTGTCAAGCCAGAGCTGACATAATAGGGATTTCAAGGTAAGTGAGATATTTAAGGAGTGGGTTTCCATGGCCAAAGTGGGGATTTGAACCCTGTTCTTCAGAGTCCTTGTCCGTCACTCTGTCCACTACACCAGCGGTCCCCAACCTTTTTCGGTCCGCGGACTGGCTGGAGAAGGCGGGGCACCCTTCCGTGCTTGTGCGCATGCGCGAACAAGCATGCACTCACTCTCACACAAGCACTGCCATTCCCAAAGCCCCAATAACTGTGGGGACCACTGAAGTGTGTTTCATCCACAAGCAAGATGCTTTGATTGCCAGAACTCCGTATTTTCTCAGTTTTTCCAATTCTCTGTTTTCAACTCTGGCATCCCCGGGAATTGCAATGTCAATGATCCAGACATTTCTTTTTTCTATTACCACTATGTCTGGTGTGTTATGTTCAAGGTGTCTATCCATTTGGATCCAGAAAGCCCACAAGATCTTGACTTCCTCCTTCCACCTTCTCTACCTGATGTTCCCATGGGTTTGTGGAGGTCAACAAGTTATAATTTTTGCATTATGACCAGTGCAGTTTTGCCACTTTATCATGTCTAATTTTGTAATCTGTGGAATCTTTGGGCATTCACTGATGAGGTATGACACAGTTTCTTCATTATTATGATGATGATGATTCAAAAACACCGGGCACATTCAATCAAAATTATAAAAACATTGAGTGGTAATATATAACATTATACATGTTTTAACCAAAGACCTAACCTAAGTATCTTCTTCTTCTTCTTCTTCTTCTTCTTCTTCTTCTTCTTCTTCTTCTTCTTCTTCTTCTTCTTCTTCTTCTTCTTCTATTATTATTATTATTATTATTATTATTATTATTATTATTATTATTATTATTATTATTATTATTATTATTATTATTATTATTATTATTATTGTTATTGTTATTGTTGTTGTTGTTGTTGTTGTTGTTGTTGTTGTTGTTATTATTTACTACTACTACTACTACTACTACTACTACTACTACTACTACTACTACTACTACTACTACTACTACAAATAATATTGAGAAGAACATTTAAAATGGGCTTCTGGCTCCTGTAATGAAAAGTGGGATGTGATTTAGCAACTAGCACAATTTTGAAAAGTGCCAACGTCTTTCACCCTAATGAGAGTTCAAAGATAAGTTTTTTAAAAAAATATTAAAAGGTTGTTGTAAGCAAGGAGGGGGCTTTACATGCAGTGTGAGTTTCACGTCATCGCAGGGGGTGAATCTGGGGGGGGGGGAAGAGGATGATTAGATTTAAATTTAAAAGAAAAGAAAAAAAAACCCAAAGCAAAAAGCATCAACTCTGCGGCTATATGCATTAATTAAAAGAAGTTTGTTAAACTAAATTTGAAAAAAAAAAAACTTCTTTAATTGTGTTTACCCAAAAGCCTTTTCTTCCTCATTTAAATAGCATAAACATCTGGACTAAAGCAATATTAGAATCATGGCAGTAGTCAAGCAAATCTTGTGGAAAATAATGAAATTAGATCCCTGGTGTTGGGACACAGACGGGGCAGGGATACATCAGTTCGATGTTAATAAAATTTCCATGAATGACTGAATACAATTAAGAAATTGTCAGTTGCGGCAATGAACTTTTGTAGCTGGTGGATGTTTGCATCATTTGATTATGCTGGCAATTTAAAATTGTTTGTTAGTGTCTGTGTTGGGATATTAATTATGACCTTTATTACAGCCCACAATTAAACTCGTCATACAGCAATGAGTTGGCCCGCCTTGTGACGGTAAAATGATCTGCGCTGTTCAGAACGGAGGGGGGGGGTGTCTTGCCTGCCGTTGACCGACCCTGATCTTTCAAAACCAGAAATCATTTGAAATAATATAGGGTGAGGCATTAAAAAAGGGAAGAAGAAAAAAGAGAAACCAATCTGTTCCATGTCGCCAACCACTTTGTTGTCACAAAAAAACCCTTTTTAAATAAAGAAAGATTGTGGGTTGTAGTAGATAGAATCTGGTTCTGACAATGGATGGGGGGGGGGCGTGATCTGGACTCCCTGGTCATCTGTGATGGTCACAGGATAGACTTGTGCAAGTGGTTATATCTTGGCCTTGTTGTTGTATGTGCCGGCAAGTCGCTTCTGACTGACAGTTACTCTAGGAAAGAATAGTCTCTTACATGTCGTGTCCTCAACTGGCCCTGCTCAGCTCTTGCAAACTCAATCCTGTGCCTTCTTTTGGGGAAATCAATCCATCTCGTATCAGGTTTTCTTCTCTTCCTGTCCTTCCACTCCAGTATTCTTGACTCCAGAAAGAGTTCTGGCTTAATTTGATCTAGGACCCACTTGTTCATTGTTCTGTCTGTCCAGGATATCCACAAAGCTCTCCTCCAGCACAACATTTCAAACAGATCATTTGATTTCCTGATCCATTTTCTTAACAGTCCAGCTTTTATACTCATAATTGGTGACTGAAAAGACAAGAATTATCTCAACCTAACCCTACCTTAATCTCTATTGTCAGGCTTAGGGAGTAGGCATCCTTCAATCTCGAAAGACTATGGTAGCGTGCTCTGTATGGAGGACTTGGAACAGCGTCTAGTGTGGCTGAGAAGGCCAATTCGAGAGTGACAATCTCTTCCACACTGAAGACAAATCCAATCTGTCCCCTGTCCAGCTCCCTGGTTTTGCTTCCTTTGTGACTTCCTCTTTGCCTCGGCCTGCTGGACAAGGGTCTCTTCAAATTGGGAGAGGCCGTGATGTACCGCCTGCCTCCAGGCTGAACGATCAGATGTCAGAGTTTCCCATCTGTTGAGGTCTATTCCTAAGGCCTTCAGATCCCGCTTGCAGATATCCTTGTATCGCAGCTGTGGTCTCCCTCTGGGGCGATTTCCCTGCACTAATTCTCCATATAGGAGATCCTTTGGAATCCGACCATCAGCCATTCTCACAACGTGCCCAAGCCAGTGTAGACGTCGCTGTTTCAGTAAGGCTTGTCAGGCTTAAATTGCAAAATTATGTACATTCCACTCTGAGTGCCATAAAATAAGAGATCAGATATGGTTATATTGTATATCCTAAGAATATGATCAAAGAATGTCATAAGATGTTGTTGTTGTTCAGACATTTCATCGTGTTTGACTCTTCGTGACCCCACGGACCAGAGGATGCCAGGCCCTCCTGCCTTTCACTGTCTCCCAGAGTTGGGTCAAATTCATGTTGGTAGCTTCGATGACGCTGTCCAGCCATCTTGTCCTCTGTCGTCCCCTTCTCCTCCTGCCCTCACACTTTCCCAACATCAGCGTCTTTTCCAGGGAGTCTTCTCTTCTCATGAAATGGCCAAAGTATTGGAGCCTCAGCTTCAGGGACTGTCCTTCCAGTGAGCACTCATAAGATACTTACATAAATATGTACATGCATACCAGCATACTGGTTTGTTAAAGCTTCTTTTATGCAAGTTCCTAATTTATTGACTTTTTCTTCTCTACCCTCAATAGCAGAGATCCTAGTGTACTGGAGAGGAAGAAACATCAGAACTTTGTTCTGTATTAGATGATGCTACTGCACTGAAATTATTGTGGCAACCATAAAGAGCCCTGAAATTATCCTGGTAACCATGTCTTGTTCTGAGCTATTTCTGCTGTAGTGCAAAATATTTGAGGGAGGCTTGATTTCGATAACTAAAATGCATAGGGTTTAAAAAAAAATACCTGCTCTTAGTAGAGACAAAAAATGCCTGGACCAGTTTGCTGATACAAATCAACCCATCCACCTGCATGTTG